>NC_086444.1:697411704-697521704 GCF_028390025.1 Pseudophryne corroboree | reverse complement strand
TATGTCATTGGTAGTAAGCGCCGCTGCAGCATCCCCCTCTTCTTCCGTATTGGCTGCCTGGCGCTGCTGTGGATGCTGGGATAAAGGAACCGCATCCCAGCATCCACAGCAGCGCCGGGCAGCCAATACAGAAGGAGAGGGGGATGCTGCAGCGGCGCTTACTACCAATGAAATAGCGCTGCTGCGGCTCCGTGCTCCCCCTCCCTCCTCCTCCTTGTCCGCTGCCCGGCGCACACAGCAGAGGCGGCATGTAATAAGTCAATTTGACTCATTACATGCCGCTGGCCGTGCGCCCTCAGGGCAACTGCGCTGTGTGCCAAGCCCACTGTGCACACGTATTTACGGCCCTGTGTGGGGGAATGACCAGTGGTGTGGGGGAGTGGTCTGCGTAAATGGGCGTGATGTGAACAAAATTAAGAAAAAGGTGCCTACCTATAAAGGTGAGAAGTCCGCCAGTGAAAAGGCATCCTCCTTGCGGCATCCGCTCCAGGAGACTTCCAGGGCCGCTCCCTGAGTTCCCGGCCAATGACGTCCCTCCCCCCAGTGCGCGTGTTGTCATGACAACACTCCACGCTGGACGGGAGCATGTGGGGTCCATGCAGGGTGCTTTTTTCAAGGCTCTATGCTGTTTGTTCTACAGCATAGAGCCCTGAAAAAAGCGCCCTGTGCGGCACTGAAACGTTGGCAAGCTATGCCCTAATTGCATTTTTGCCACACTAAAGCACTATTTTTTTCACCAAGTCCACTGAGTGCCGCATGGTTCTTATACATCGTGAGGAGGGAAGTGACAGCCCCACTCCAGAGCAGACATCTTTTGTCTGCTTTGAGAAAGTTGCTTGAGTGGCACCGAAACGTAAGCCACATGACTCTGATGTAATGATACTTTTCCACTAAAGATTTTCTACATCTACTTGGAGTGCCGCAGTTTATTCGACACATTACACATTAACTGCTCAGTGATGGCACCCTGCATATAAGGATTCCAGCAAAGAGTGCTAGTTCATTCACATGGACTAATATATATATCTGCTCCGGTGCCTTCAGTATGAATGGTATACACAAACACTGTTCCCCCGTTGCTAAGGTAAACAAACAGCGGCACTCCAGAGGCTTAATGAAAAAAGTCAAAACTGTATTTAAATAATTTGTAAAAAATGCACCACCGACGTTTCAGGGTTTACACGCCCCTTCTTCAAGGTGACATACAACAAGACTATAGTGAGAAGCTTACCTTAAGTAAGTAGGAATTACTGCCACCAGCACACGGTGAGTCGAGCGCTACGTCTCCGTCCGCCGGCTATGACATGATCACCTCCGCGCCGTCCGTTGCCTAGCGACAGGGTACATCTGGGGGAACAGCGTCAGGGCAACGGGGGAACAGTGTTTGTGTGTGTGTGTGTGTGTGTGTGTGTGTTTATATATATATATATATATATACACACACACTCACACACACCACCACATACAGTACACTCACAAGTGCAAACTACACACACATAAAGTACACCCCCCCCACATATACAGACACACAGTTCACACTATACACACACAGTATACACACACAGTACACCCCCACAAAGTACACACACACACACACACACACACACACACACACACATATAGATATATATATACACACAGTACACACTACACACACATATGTGACAGGCCTAACAAGGATGTACCGCCTGCCGCTGTGCAGGTGTCGTCACTTCACCCACCTGTGCAACGTCCGCCACAGACGATATCCAGACGCGCCAGGGACTCCGCTCTCCGGATCACTCACCGGCGCGGACACCACCTCACCGCAGATGACGGGGTCTGGAAAGAAAGGGATATGCCGGTTGAGACGTACGCCCGACCTTCGCCTAGAGTACGGGGCACGTCAGGGGTAGCCGCGACCTTCACCGGCTGGGCGGAAGGTCATCACTGGCCAATAGGCCTCAGCTACCCAATTCTCACACACTCGCACTCTCGCACGTTGTGTGGTGAGAGGGGGGGGTCCTCGCGTCCGCGAGCAGACCCTCCCGACCGGTATACAGGGGGGATGACAGACAGACAGGCACAGGGTGATACTCACTTCCAACTTGCGGGTCACCTTGATTGTCGCACCTCTCCGCTCCTGTTGGGGCAAGAAGAACAGCCTCCCTACCTGCAGGCTACACTACGGCTAACAACGATACAGCCAACTACGCCTGCCTAAACAAACTACTTTAAACAACTGGAGGCTACTGGTTCTATCCCAATCAAACAGAGACCGGACTAATTAATCACGTTCACTACCCGGCAAGTCAGTGGAACAATTCCCCGGCCCAACAGTATACCCCGATTTACCAGTCCTACCTTCCAGATGTTGGACACCGGCCGGTGCCTTTGGCTCGCAATGAGGGACGGGGGTCTGGAGCAGACGGTGGCCCACTCCGGACGGCCGGGGGATGGCGACGTGTGGGACGGGAACGTTACTCCACACTTCCAATCCCCCTGGACCATACACCACGTGGAGCCGGTCGGCTCCTAACACCGGCCACGGATCCCTCAAGAGCTGCTGCACAGCCCACCTCCAGCCGGAGGGGTGCAGGCAGCAGGCCCGGAGGGAGAGCGCAGGCCGGAGATCCTCCCGAAGATCCATAAGGACAGTAAGACACCTCCTGGGCGTCCAATAGTTGCGGGTACCAACTCATGTCTTTCCAATTTATCCCAGGCTATTGATAGACTATTGCAACCATTGGTTCAATCTACCCGTTCCTACCTTAAGGATACTATAAGCACCATTAATAAATTAATGAAGGTAAAGTGGCAGCCTGGCTTCTTGATGGTTGCAGCTGATGTGCAGTCGCTGTATACCATCATTGAGCATGAACATGGCTTAGCAGCCACAGAATTTTTCCTTGATCAAGTAGGAACAAATGAAAATGAAAAAGGATTTATTTATTTTGGATGGTATTTCTCTCATTTTGAGAAATAATTTTTTCTGGTTTCAGGAGAATTTTTATTTGCAGCTTACGGGAACAGCGATGGGCACCAGACTGGCACCCAGTTATGCGAACTTATTCATGGCACACTGGGAAGAACAGGCAGTGTGAAGTGGCCATCAGCTGGGTGCCAGTCTGGTGTCATGGCATCGCTATATTGATGATGTCATATTTGTGTGGGGTGGCGATCGGAGTTCACTCGACGCCTTTTGTACACATCTAAATGAGAACCAGTTTAATATAAAACTCACGTTTGATATAAGCGAGGTAGAGGTTAATTTTCTCGATTTAAAGATTTATATAGAAGACGGTGTAATTAAAACCAGTAACTACACCAAAAGCACCGACTGCAATTCATTTATAGATTATACTAGCAACCACCACCACAATTGGTTGCGAAGTATCCCTAAAAGTCAGTTCCATCGTATTCGACGCAACTGTACGGAAGTCGGGGAATATGAAAGACATGCTGACATTTTACAAGAACAGTTTCAACAGAAAGGATATGATTTGGAGATTATAAAAAAAGCCAGGAACCTAGGTGCAGACCTGGATAGGGATACATGTTTAAATGAGAACAGTGTGAAACAGAAGGATGATTATGGAAATAGGGGAATAACATTTGTGACAGACTTCAATAGTCAACACAAACAAATTGAAAAATTTTTAAGACAGCATTGGGATATTTTAACTAGAGACCCCATGCTAAAAGAACACATATCGATTCGACCCAGCTTTACATATAGAAAGGCTAACAACTTAAAACAGAATGTCGTTAGTAGTGTGGTGGCTGCTCCAAAGATGCAAACCAGGGTTAGATCTAAAGGCTTTTATAGATGCGGTATGTGCATCATGTGTCGGAACTGCAAGGGGAGTGGAAGTAAAATAACAGAATATAAATCCACACAAACCAATACAGTATACCCAATTAAACAATTTTTGACTTGTTCAACAAAAAATTGTGTGTATCTATTAGAATGTGAATGTGGGGTACAATATGTAGGACGTACGACGAGGGCCCTTAAGGTGAGGATGGCGGAACACGTCCGAAATATTAAAAAAGGTCTAGAGACACACAGTGTGTCTCAACACTTTAAGAATTCACACAAATGTAATATTAATCATCTGGTGAGCTTCTGTGCCATTATGAGTATCCTGCCTAACTGGCGTAAAAATGATGAAGAAGAGAGACTAGCGAGGGCAGAAATGAGAAAGATCTACGAATTAAGAACATTGCATCCAAAAGGTCTCAATATGGATTTTGAGACCAAGTGGTTTCTGTGATCTACCTGTGGTCCAGTCATTTTAGGGGATAAGAGGGCACGATTATCTATAAAGGTGAATGTACAAAATATGACCATCTAGGAATCCAAGATAGGATTATTTTGGAAAATATATCCTATTGGCAGGGGTCGTAAATGGGAAGAAAAGAGGTTATGGTATTTCAGAAACTATTAATTTAGTATATTTATAAAAATATAGTATGAATATAAAAGAATGTTGTAACCATACAGTATTTCCTCTGCCAGTACGATGATTATGTGGAGGGATGAGAACACTGACATTTGCTTTTATTCCCCTATGTAAACCGTGTAAGGAGGGAAGATAACGGCACTATGCGGCTCATCACGGCGATATTGAACTTCCGCCTTGCGGGTCAATTACCGGAAGTGAGCCGAGTCAAGTGACGAACGCTTCCGGCCGCTAAATGCCAGAGACGGCGGGGAGAGGAGACGTGCGGTCTCCAAGGAGACTGACATAAACAACTATGAAAGAGGCTCTCAGGCGGAAACACGCGGGATCACATGACTAATGGACTCCAACAAACTATGGATATAAACACCCTGGATACGGGAGATTAACCTATGTTAAAGGACTGATCTAAGGATCCATTTCGGACTATATTTTTAACCAATTAAATGAAATTAGGAGTTTATATGAAATATGTTTAGGTACAAAACCAGATTGACAGCTGAATGTGGTGATATGTATATATGTAAAAGTCTCTATTATTTTTTGTATGAAAATGTGGGGATTATATGCACTTTAAGGAACAGTGGAACCAGGTTGGCTAAGGCAGACATGTGACATAGCCAGATAGGTATAAATGGACTAGGGGGGTCACTTCCACTGTATACCCTGAGGAAGGATTTTATCCGAAACGCGTTGGTATTTTAAGGAGAACTTTGGGCCATATTCTTCCATGGTGGTTGGCAACACTTTGTGGGTAATCGGTTTTTCCCTTTTTAAACCCCTTATAGTTGGGAACTTTTTACCTAAATCCATCCTACCAGTATCATTGGAAGTGGTCCTGCTATTCGTAATATAGGGTACTCTTGTATTTTATTGTTATTTTTGTTTTGTTTTTATCTTTTATCCCTGCATTGTTGCGGGATAATGTTCTTTGGAATTAAATAGACTTTTTTTCACCGTCTGCTGTCATTTGGAGCCATTTTTGTGGAGGTAGCGGAAGTCCAGATATCAACTGGGACTGGAAAAAGATACCTTTCAGCGCATATAGGGCTTATCATAAAGGTAAGCCTGGTACCAATAGACCGTGTGTTAGAAGAATTTTGTTATATGAAGTGTGAAAGAAACCTTTATGGGAATGCATCGCATTTAGTACAGGTCAGTCACTGAAAGAGAGTGACCCTAGAAGTCATCTGTAAAAATATTGGACATTTGCTAATGGACATGTCATATATTATGTTCTCTGTTTGAGGAACAGGAATACATACGGACTTGGAACATATAGTAGCATCGCTGGGAGATCGCCTCTGTGTTTTCTATTGGCTCCTAACACCAGCCACGGATCCCTCAAGAGCTGCTGCACAGCCCACCTCCAGCCGGAGGGGCGCAGGCAGCAGGCCCGGAGGGAGAGCGCAGGCCGGAGGCCTGGAGGTAGAGCGCAGGCCGGAGGCCTGGTGTGGGAGCGCAGGCCGGAGGCCTGGTGTGGGAGCGCAGGCCGGAGGCCTGGTGGGGGAGCGCAGACCGGAGGCCTGGTGGGGGAGCGCAGGCCGGAGGCCTGGAGGGCGAGCACAGGCCGGAGGCCTGGAGGGAGAGCGCAGGCCAGAGGCCTGGAGGGAGAGCGCAGGCCGGAGGCCTGGAGGGAGAGCGCAGGCCGGAGGCCTGGAGGAGGGCTCAGGCCGGAGGCCTGGAGGAGGGCTCGGGCCTAAGGCCAGGGGGAGGGCTCGGGCCTAAGGCCAGGAAGAGGGCTCGGGCCTAAGGCCAGGCAGAGGGCTCGGGCCTAAGGCCAGGACTAGGGCTCGGGCCTAAGGCCTGAAGGGGCGCAGGCCAGAGGCCTGGAGGAGGACTCAGGCCTAAGGCCTGCCTACCGTGGCACAGGCCGAGGGCCTGGTTGCACCCACAGGCCTAGCGCCTGTCCCTGGTGGTCTAGCGTGGAGCTAAATATAAGTAGAGGTGGCCCAGGGCCGCCTACCTGTCGCGGAGGGAGAGGCTGCAGCGGGGAGCTTCGTTAGCTCTTTTGCTCTCCACACGCTGCAGCACTCTCTGCCGGACTCCCGCCGCTGGTCGCCGTCTTCTGTCTTCCTGTTCGGCTCCGCCGACGTCTTCTTCTGCTCCGCCGATGTCTTCTTCTGCTCCGCCGCTGTCCTCTTCTGCTCCGCCGACGTCTTCTTCCGCTGCTCTGCCGCCGTCTTCTTCCTCTGGAGCTCTTCTTCCGTCGCCGCCCGCCGCCCGACTGCCTGCTCCCGCTCCGCAGCGCCTCTTATATGGCGCCGGGAGCGGGCGGAGCTATGACGCGGCGAGCCCCGATTGGCTCGCCGCGGCGAGCTCTGATTGGCGGCCAAGGCGCGAGCCCTGATTGGCTCGCGCTTGGCGCGCCGTTTGAAATGCGCCGCTGTGATTGGAGGGGCTTGAATCCTTTCGGATGCAAGCCCCTCCAGACTGGAACCTGCCCGCCGCGCCGCAGCCCGACGCGACGTGGGGGAGAAGGGGGCAATCCCCTTCACATTTCCCCCCCCTTTGTCCTTTGTGGTCCCCACAAAGCAAGAATCTGACCACACAAAGTTCGGATCCGCATAGCGAGGGCCCGGGACGCCCCTATTTGACCGCAGAGAGCGTCTCGGTAGGGGGGAGGCAACTACATCGGCTGGGGGTTGAGGCTCCGATGCCTCCTCCGGCTGGGTCTCCTCGACCGGCGACCACCATTCCTCATCTGACAGAGGGGTCGGAGCTTCCCAGGCAGGGGCCCCCACCCCGTCCTCCGCTACAGGGGACTCAGCCCCGCTCACCGGATCCAGGAACGGACAAGGTCGCAGTTTACTCCGATGTAACGTGCGCAGGCGTCCCGTCCCATCGGTAGACTCCACTTGATACACTGGCCCACCTGGGGCCAAGCGACGGCGAACAAGGTATAGGGGAACTTCCCACCGTTCAGACAACTTCCCCCCCGGGCGAACCTCTCGCACCAACACACGCTGGCCCACCGCCAGCGATCCAGGCTCGTGGGACCTCACAGGTGGATGCTGGTGGTCTGCGATCAGCCTCCCAGCCAACTCGTGTGCCGCCTTCAGCCGTAGGCGATGGTCCTCGACCCATTCGGCAGGGGCGAGGGGCGTTACCTCCTCAGTCCCGGACAGTTGTAAGTCGTGTGCCTCCCGTCCGGGTCGGCCGAACAACAAGAAAAAAGGGGAAAATCCCGTGGTGTGATGAACTCTGTTGTTGTAAGTCCAGACCAGTTCCTGGACATGTTTGGGCCATCGCCGCTTCTCAGCACGCTCCAACACGCGGAGCATCTGCAGCAGAGTCCGGTTAAATCGCTCGCAGGCGCCATTCCCCTGCGGGTGGTAAGGTGTTGTGTGGGACTTTTGAACGCCATAAAGCTGGCAGAGGCGCTCCATCAGCTGCCCCTGGAAACAGGCCCCTTGATCCGAATGGATCCGCTCAGGACAACCGTACTGCCGAATGAAATGTTCGACGATCGCTCGTGTTGCCGACTCCGCAGTCTGGTTTCGGGTGGGAACCACTACCGTGAATTTAGTGAAGTGGTCAGTCATTACCAGGGCATACTGGTGTCCACTTACTGACTCCCCGATCAACACGTAGTCGATCATCAGCATCTCCAGCGGCCGATTGGTCCGGATCGTCTGGATGGGCACATGCTGTTCCTGCGGCTTAACCACCGCACACCTCCTGCGCTCGCGACATACCTGGTCCACGACCGCTTGCAGCCGGGGGGCGAAATATTGGCGTCTCAACCAATGGTATGTTTTATAGGGTCCCAAATGGGCCCCCTGCTCGTGCGCCTCTTCCACCACTGACCGCACCCGGGCTTCTGGCACGACCACCTGCTCAACAGTACGCATTTCCTGTTCCAAGTAGCATTGTCTCCGTAGGGTACCAGCGCAGACCCGCAATTGGTCCCAACGACGCACCACCTTCCTACAGAACCCGGTCAGCCCATCCTGCTCCCGGCGAGATGGCATATGACCCCTCTGTACCCACTGTCGAACGAGGTCCAAACCTTCATCGGCCTGCTGTTCCCGTGCCCAGTCCGTCTCCGTGTACCTAAGTAAGGCAGTCTGGGCGTTTTGTTGACACAACTCTCCGCCCGCGGGCTGCCACACACGAGTGAGATCCGGCATTTCTTCGCCGCAGTCATCTTCTTCCCCACCAGGTTCGGGGGTTTCCACTGGAAAGCGAGACAGGGCATCCGCGTTGGTATTACTCTTCCCCGATCGATAGCGAATCTTGTAGGAGAACTTGGCCAACCTGGCCACCCACCGTTGCTCCAAGGCACCTAACTTGGCGGTCTCCAGGTACGCCAAGGGGTTGTTATCCGTAAAAATATCCATGTGAGCGGCGGTCAAGTACTCCGCAAATTTCTCGGTCACGGCCCACACCACTGCCAGCAGTTCCAACTTGAAGGAACTGTAGTTGTCTGGGTTCCTTTCGGTCTCTCGCAGGCTACGACTGCCGTAAGCAATCACCCGCTCCTGCCCATCCTGAACTTGAGCCAAGACCGCGCCCAACCCCTGCAGACTTCCATCTGTGTATAGAATGAAGGGCTTCTCAAAATCTGCGTATCCCAACACCGGAGCTTCCGTGAGACTTCCCTTCAGTCGGTCAAAGGCCAGGTTCTGCGCTTCTCCCCAAGTCTCCAGGGCAGCTTTCTTTGTGGTCGCAATCCCTCGAAGCAAGGCATGTAGGGGTTCCGCAATCCGGGCGAAATCCTTGATGAAGCGTCGGTAGTACCCCACCAAACCCAGGAATGCCCGCAATTCCGTGACAGTGGTGGGCACCTTCCATTCCTGGACGGCTGCCACCTTGCTGGGGGTTGGGTACACCCCATCGCGTGACACCACGTGCCCGAGGTACTCCAAACTGGATTTCAACAGGTGGCACTTCCGGGGCTTGAGCTTCAGGCCGTACGCCTCCAACCGCTGAAGAACCAGGTCGAGTCGAGCGAAGTGTTCCTCCAAGGTCGCGGCGAACACGATGATGTCGTCCAAGTAAATCAGCAAAGCCTCAAAGTTCAAGTCTCCTAAGCACCTTTCCATCATCCGCTGGAATGTGGCGGGCGCATTGTTCAACCCAAACGGCATGCGGCAAAATTCGAACAACCCCATGGGAGTGACGAATGCGGTCTTCTCCCTATCCTGGGGGGCCACCGGCACTTGCCAGTACCCACTGGCCAGGTCCAGGGTCGAAAAAAAATTTGCATTGCCCAGTGCAGCTAGGGACTCCTCGATCCTAGGGAGAGGGTAAGCGTCCCGGACGGTGCAACTATTCAACTTCCGGTAATCCACACAGAACCGGATAGTCCCGTCCTTCTTCCGGACTAAGACAATGGGTGCAGCCCATGGACTTTTGCTCTCCTGGATCACGTGGTTGTCCAGCATCTGACGCAACATGCTCTTTACTTCTTGGTACAACCGGGGCGGTATCGGCCGATACCGCTCCCGAACCGGGGGGGGCGTCTCCGGTGCGGATCTCATGCTGCAGGTCCTCCGTATACCCGAAATCCTCCTCATGTCGGGAGAACACCTTCTGACGATTCCAGAGCATCTGGTCCAGCTTGGCTACGTCCCCGGCCGCGCACTCTTCCAGCGACACGTCCATCTGCGTAAGGATAATTGTACCGTTCCACTCAGGGCAGGCCCCCTCCTGCTCCTCCACTTGAACAGATAATGCCCATGCCTCGGAAGCCTCCGGCTGTAGGGAGAGTTTTCGCATACCCTGAATGCTATCCTCGTGAATCGCCACCACCTGAGCAATGACTGTCCCAGCCGGGACTCGGCAAAGCTGATCGGTGAGATTACAAAGGCGGACGGAGACCTTCCCCCCGGTCACCACCGACACGGTACGCGCCACCATCACTCCAGACCCTACCCTCAGCACATCAGTGGGCTCTACCATCACCTCCATGCCATTTAGGCTCTGATGAGTCCGTACTTCCAGAGGGATCAGGACCTCTTGGCGAGGTGGCAACTCCAGGCGCTGGTGGTGACCGACCTTCAAAAGACCCAGGTGCTCATCGATAGCCCCTAGGGCCCTGGTCCCCGTCGCCCCACTTGTTGGAGAGCCTGCTGGACAGGGCGCCGGACTCCCAGATTCTTCCAATATTGTGGCCCATTTTCCTGGAACAAGAGCTGGTCGAGATGTCGGAGCACGTTCATCCCGAGGATCACCGGGCCATGGCTCAGCCCCGGGCTGCTGACTACCAGCAGCCCCTTCCTACCCAGCTCTCGGCCACAAACTACCATTTCCATCCACACCACCCCCACCACGGGGATGGGTAGGTTATTAGCTGCCGTGAGGGTAATGAAGCTCTCGGACACCTCACTTTTGAGATGGGCGTAGTGCTCGAGGAAACAGGCCTCGGAAATGGTGGATACTTGAGAGCCGGTATCCAACAGGCAGGACTGGTCTTTCCCACCGAGGCGGCTGACTACTACGGGACACTCTCCTACCAATTCAGCCTGTTCGTTAATGGCTGATCTCCCCTCATCGCTCTCCCCCACGGGTGGTCCCGTTACCGCGAGGGAGGTTAGTTTAACTGCGCCTCCAGGATTGCTTCGGTACAGGTTCGTGCAATATGCCCGTACCGATGGCAGCGGTAGCAACGAGGGCCCCGGCCCTCTCCCGGACGGCTGTCGGGCCCCGTGCTTCGTCCACGGGGCCGCCTGGTTTCCCGCTCACGGGACTCCGTGCCCCGCTGGTCACGCCGGTACACCTCCTCCCTCAGCTGGGAGACCTCTTCCCTCATCTCCTTGGTCACCCGGAGAAAGACCTCTTTCAGGTCTTGTACACAGGTCTCTAATGGGTTGGTCTCCCTGCTAGCCATGGGCGCGGAGATCGGCTGCACCCATTGGGGAAATACAGCGTGTGGGCCGTAATTGGCATTGCGGTCCCTGGCCACGGCGTCGATTTCCACCTGATGGAAGGTCAGGGTGTCATCTTGGGATATCTTATCCAGCATTTCTTGCCTCAGGGGCACGTTCCTGAGTCCCATGGCGAACTGATCTCGCAGTATCTGACTAGTGTTGGTGAGTGCCCCAAACCCATCGGGGTCTTTCCGACGTACTTCTCCCATCATCTCCTGGAGTGCGTTGGCATACTGGGGAATGGACTCGTCCTCCCTCTGGAACCGACCAAACAGACGCTGCCGGAGGGTCCCCGCCGAGGAGGTGTCCTCATAGATGTCCCCCAGGATACTATAGATCTCCTCCAGTTCTTCGCGTTCATCGTCGGGTCGTAAAAGAATTGTCCGACGAGCCTCGCCTTCCAGAGAATTCAGGGCGAGGGGCACCTGCAGGTCGTCGGGCACCCGATAGATGAGGAACGTCGCCTCTAGTCGGGCCTTCCAGTCCTCTAAGGTCATATTACGACCGTCGTAACGGGGTAGGTGGGCGAGGGCTGGTCCGACGTTGAGTCGACGCGATGACCCTCGTCGCTCGTCGTCCGCTCCCCTCGGTACCACATCAGTGGAGCTGGCAGTGGAGCCTCTCCGAGTGCGTTGTTTCGGCGCATCTGTCCATGGCTTCTCGGCTGCGGGTAGTGACCGATCCTCGTCCATCCTGCCGACTACGCCAAATGTGACAGGCCTAACAAGGATGTACCGCCTGCCGCTGTGCAGGTGTCGTCACTTCACCCACCTGTGCAACGTCCGCCACAGACGATATCCAGACGCGCCAGGGACTCCGCTCTCCGGATCACTCACCGGCGCGGACACCACCTCACCGCAGATGACGGGGTCTGGAAAGAAAGGGATATGCCGGTTGAGACGTACGCCCGACCTTCGCCTAAAGTACGGGGCACGTCAGGGGTAGCCGCGACCTTCACCGGCTGGGCGGAAGGTCATCACTGGCCAATAGGCCTCAGCTACCCAATTCTCACACACTCGCACTCTCGCACGTTGTGTGGTGAGAGGGGGGGGGTCCTCGCGTCCGCGAGCAGACCCTCCCGACCGGTATACAGGGGGGATGACAGACAGACAGAAACAGGGTGATACTCACTTCCAACTTGCGGGTCACCTTGATTGTCGCACCTCTCCGCTCCTGTTGGGGCAAGAAGAACAGCCTCCCTACCTGCAGGCTACACTACGGCTAACAACGATACAGCCAACTACGCCTGCCTAAACAAACTACTTTAAACAACTGGAGGCTACTGGTTCTATCCCAATCAAACAGAGACCGGACTAATTAATCACGTTCACTACCCGGAAAGTCAGTGGAACAATTCCCCGGCCCAACAGTATACCCCGATTTACCAGTCCTACCTTCCAGATGTTGGACACCGGCCGGTGCCTTTGGCTCGCAATGAGGGACGGGGGTCTGGAGCAGACGGTGGCCCACTCCGGACGGCCGGGGGATGGCGATGTGTGGGACGGGAACATTACTCCACACTTCCAATCCCCCTGGACCATACACCGCGTGGAGCCGGTCGGCTCCTAACACCGGCCACGGATCCCTCAAGAGCTGCTGCACAGCCCACCTCCAGCCGGAGGGGTGCAGGCAGCAGGCCCGGAGGGAGAGCGCAGGCCGGAGGCCTGGAGGTAGAGCGCAGGCCGGAGGCCTGGTGTGGGAGCGCAGGCCGGAGGCCTGGTGTGGGAGCGCAGGCCGGAGGCCTGGTGGGGGAGCGCAGACCGGAGGCCTGGTGGGGGAGCGCAGGCCGGAGGCCTGGAGGGAGAGCGCAGGCCGGAGGCCTGGAGGGAGAGCGCAGGCCGGAGGCCTGGAGGAGGGATCAGGCCGGAGGCCTGGAGGAGGGCTCGGGCCTAAGGCCAGGGGGAGGGCTCGGGCCTAAGGCCAGGCAGAGGGCTCGGGCCTAAGGCCAGGCAGAGGGCTCGGGCCTAAGGCCAGGACGAGGGGGAGGGCCTAAGGCCTGAAGGGGCGCAGGCCAGAGGCCTGGAGGAGGACTCAGGCCTAAGGCCTGCCTACCGTGGCACAGGCCGAGGGCCTGGTTGCACCCACAGGCCTAGAGCCTGTCCCTGGTGGTCTAGCGTGGAGCTAAATATAAGTAGAGGTGGCCCAGGGCCGCCTACCTGTCGCGGAGGGAGAGGCTGCAGCGGGGAGCTTCGTTAGCTCTTTTGCTCTCCACACGCTGCAGCACTCTCCGCCGGACTCCCGCCGCTGGTCGCCGTCTTCTGTCTTCCTGTTCGGCTCCGCCGACGTCTTCTTCTGCTCCGCCGATGTCTTCTTCTGCTCCGCCGCTGTCCTCTTCTGCTCCGCCGCCGTCTTCTTCCGCTGCTCTGCCGCCGTCTTCTTCCGCTGGAGCTCTTCTTCCGTCGCCGCCCGACTGCCTGCTCCCGCTCCGCAGCGCCTCTTATATGGCGCCGGGAGCGGGCGGAGCTATGACGCGGCGAGCCCAGATTGGCTCGCCGCGGCGAGCTCTGATTGGCGCGCCGTTTGAAATGCACCGCTGTGATTAGAGGGGCTTGAATCCTTTCGGATGCAAGCCCCTCCAGACTGGGACCTGCCCGCCGCGCCGCCGCCCGACGCGACGTGGGGGAGAAGGGGGCAATCCCCTTCACACATATATATAGATAGATATATACACACAGTACACACTACACACACACACATATAGTATACATACATTCAGCACACATACAGTACACACACATACTGTATACAGTACACACGTACAGTATACACAATGTACAGTACGCACACAGTATACACACACACAGTACACGCACATGGAGTAGACACACACACCACACATGCTGTACACACACACTGTTGATTCCATTAAACAATAAGCCATTAAACTTACCAGGCTTCCTGCATCAGCAGCAGCTCCCCGTACAGTCTGGGGGCGGAGCTTGGGCCTGTAAGTGACAGGCTCAGGGCCCTGAGTGAAGGAGAGACTGGAGGGGAGGGGCGGCTACCACACTGCCTGCACGGATCTCAGGTGAGTGCTGGAGCCAGAGGAGGAGATGCACGGGAGAGAGCATGGGCGCTGGCAGTCTGTGACAGGAAAGAGATTATTCCTGTCACTGCTGTCACTCCTGTGGGCCTATTTGCAATGGGGGGCCTGGAGCTGCAGCTCCATCCGCCCCATTGTTAATCCGGCCATGCCCCCGTCAACCGGCTCCATAGCAGTGCATGCTAATATGGACGAGATTGTCCATATTGGCCTGCATGCATAAGCGACCCGGCACCAACGATGAACGAGCGCAGGGCCGCGCATTGTTAATCATTGGTGCCTACACACTGAATGATATGAACGAGTTCTCATTCATTAATGAACGAGAACGTTCATATCGGTCAGTGATATCAATATTGATTCACATGTAAAGGTACACAGTACATGAAATGTCATGAATAATACAATGAAATAAAGTATAAGACAAACAACTTATTGACACTCTAATTTTTGTACAGACCATGTTTTAAGGCTTTCCTTGCTTGCACACAGGTGACTTAATTAGTACCTCAGTGAATTTGATCTAACCATGTGGACTCAAACATGGATAACCTTAAAACCTGGACTGTAAAGGCAGAGTTTGGGAAAATCTGCAATACACAAAACTGGGTATCAGAGCATTAAAAACCTAATACCAAACTGGGTATAAGAGCATAGAAAGTGTACACCACCACCCCTGGCATCGGGGCTTTGCATAGCATACACAATGGTAGACCAAAGCAAAAGTACAGTACATACAGTAGTCTAAGTACCAAACATTAATATGAAACCACAAACCGGGTAGGAAAATGACTCATAACAGGTGCAAAGGTAGGGCATTGCAGATTGCAGAATCACAAGCCTTCAGACATTCACTTACACCTTGGAGAAGATTCAGTTAGACCCAGGACTTGCTACTGCACATCTTCAACTCCCGAGTTTAATGCCTTGAAATATTCCATTACGTGCCAATTTCCATGCATGGTAAGTCCGTGGTTAACCAATAGCTCCTGGGTTAAGTGCGTGGAGCTAGGCTACAAGTCTTCAAATAGGTAATGATTGCTTGCAATTCTATATCTGTGATTTTGGAATGATGTATTCAAAAAGTACATATGGCTGTATTGTTCAGCTGTACACAAAGAAACCTACAATTTGACAGAGAAGAACCACTTTGTGCATCTAATCTGCCCTAAACACATTTACACGTAGGGTGTCATTCCGAGTTGATCGCTCGCTAGCCAGAATGCCGACAGGGGGCCCAGGCATATTCCCATTCGAGGGGATCCCGGTGGTCAGCATACCGACACCGGGATCCCCACGAGTGGGAATATGCCTGGGCCCCCTGCCGGCATTCTGTCAGCCAGGATCCTGGTGTCGGTATGCTGACCACCAGGATCCCGATGGCCGGGATCATAACTATGTCCGGATCCCAATCCCGCCTGCCCAATACAATAACAATATAATGGGATCATCACTTTCCAAAATTCACAGACCCACAATGGTCAGGAATTTTGTACTATCTGTGCCGAGCAGCAACTGAGCCTGACTGACCAGTCACCACCACAGCACGGACATTCTGCTCTGATGAGTCTGATCTCATCTGACACGCACATGCATGCATGCAGATGCATCTATGTGCAGAATGCAGATGCATGCATAATGTGCCTGCCTGCATCCCACCCCAAACTAATCCTAAAGCCCTAAACCAAACCCAAATCCCATTCCCTATACATAAACATGTATTATTATGATTCATGACCTGAGAAAAGCCTTACCCTGCTGGCTGCTGCAGCAACACACTGACACAGCCGCGTCGCTAATTCACCAGGCTCGCCTCCCCAATTCCCGCAGGCCGCTGTACTCTGTCTGTCCTGTCCTGGCCGGGCAGCTCCTGCTTTGCGCTCCGTGCCTCCATCCGGCTCCTCACTCACACACAGCAGAGACAGGGAGGCCGCGTGCGGTGAGGACGCTGGAGGGGCGGTCCCGTCCGGACGAGCTTCCTTGCTGGGGACTGGCTGGCAGGTGACCTGGGGGCTGGGAGCACTGGGGGGTGAACAGCACACAGGACACAGAACTCGGGAGAGAAGGGGGGGGCGCAAACACACACACTGAAACACACAGCGTAGCGGGCGGCCCGCGGCCAGCGATGCCGGGAACACAATATAGTATTTTTCAAAGTTGTGATGAAATGCAGCCGCCGCAGCCCGCTGCCTGGACCTTGGGGCCCCTAACAAAGACGGGGCCCGGGACGGGTGTCCCCTTTGACCCCCCCTGTCGCCGGGCCTGCCTGGCTGCCGCAATGTGTAAAAAGGGGGCCTGGCTGCTGCAATGTGTAAAAAGGGGTCCTGGCTGCCGCAATGTGTAAAAAGTAGAGATGTGCGCTTGAAATTTTTCGGGTTTTGTGTTTTGGTTTTGGGTTCGGTTCCGCGGCCGTGTTTTGGGTTCGACCGCGTTTTGGCAAAACCTCACCGAATTTTTTTTGTCGGATTCGGGTGTGTTTTGGATTCGGGTGTTTTTTTCAAAAAACACTAAAAAACAGCTTAAATCATAGAATTTGGGGGTCATTTTGATCCTAAAGTATTATTAACCTCAAAAACCATAATTTCCACTCATTTTCAGTCTATTCTGAATACCTCACACCTCACAATATTATTTTTAGTCCTAAAATTTGCACCGAGGTCGCTGGATGACTAAGCTAAGCGACCCTAGTGGCCGACACAAACACCGGGCCCATCTAGGAGTGGCACTGCAGTGTCACGCAGGATGGCCCTTCCAAAAAACACTCCCCAAACAGCACATGACGCAAAGAAAAAAAGAGGCGCAATGAGGTAGCTGTGTGAGTAAGATAAGCGGCCCTAGTGGCCGACACAAACACCGGGCCCATCTAGGAGTGGCACTGCAGTGTCACGCAGGATGGCCCTTCCAAAAAACACTCCCCAAACAGCACATGACGCAAAGAAAAAAAGAGGCGCAATGAGGTAGCTGTGTGAGTAAGATAAGCGACCCTAGTGGCCGACACAAACACCGGGCCCATCTAGGAGTGGCACTGCAGTGTCACGCAGGATGGCCCTTCCAAAAAACACTCCCCAAACAGCACATGACGCAAAGAAAAAAAGAGGCGCAATGAGATAGCTGTGTGAGTAAGATAAGCGACCCTAGTGGCCGACACAAACACCGGGCCCATCTAGGAGTGGCACTGCAGTGTCACGCAGGATGGCCCTTCCAAAAAACACTCCCCAAACAGCACATGACGCAAAGAAAAAAAGAGGTGCAATGAGGTAGCTGTGTGAGTAAGATAAGCGACCCTAGTGGCCAACACAAACACCGGGCCCATCTAGGAGTGGCACTGCAGTGTCACGCAGGATGGCCCTTCCAAAAAACACTCCCCAAACAGCACATGACGCAAAGAAAAAAAGAGGCGCAATTAGGTAGCTGTGTGAGTAAGATAAGCGACCCTAGTGGCCGACACAAACACCGGGCCCATCTAGGAGTGGCACTGCAGTGTCACGCAGGATGGCCCTTCCAAAAAACACTCCCCAAACAGCACATGACGCAAAGAAAAATTTAAGAAAAAAAAAATGCAAGATGGAATTGTCCTTGGGCCCTCCCACCCACCCTTATGTTGTATAAACAGGACATGCACACTTTAACCAACCCATCATTTCAGTGACAGGGTCTGCCACACGACTGTGACTGAAATGACGGGTTGGTTTGGACCCCCACCAAAAAAGAAGCAATTAATCTCTCCTTGCACAAACTGGCTCTACAGAGGCAAGATGTCCACCTCATCATCATCCTCCGATATATCACCGTGTACATCCCCCTCCTCACAGATTATCAATTCGTCCCCACTGGAATCCACCATCTCAGCTCCCTGTGTACTTTGTGGAGGCAATTGCTGCTGGTCAATGTCTCCACGGAGGAATTGATTATAATTCATTTTAATGAACATCATCTTCTCCACATTTTCTGGAAGTAACCTCGTACGCCGATTGCTGACAAGGTGAGCGGCGGCACTAAACACACTTTCGGAGTACACACTTGTGGGAGGGCAACTTAGGTAGAATAAAGCCAGTTTGTGCAAGGGCCTCCAAATTGCCTCTTTTTCCTGCCAGTATAAGTACGGACTGTGTGACGTGCCTACTTGGATGCGGTCACTCATATAATCCTCCACCATTCTTTCAATGGGGAGAGAATCATATGCAGTGACAGTAGACGACATGTCCGTAATCGTTGACAGGTCCTTCAGTCCGGACCAGATGTCAGCATCAGCAGTCGCTCCAGACTGCCCTGCATCACCGCCAGCGGGTGGGCTCGGAATTCTGAGCCTTTTCCTCGCACCCCCAGTTGCGGGAGAATGTGAAGGAGGAGATGTTGACAGGTCGCGTTCCGCTTGACTTGACCATTTTCTCACCAGCAGGTCTTTGAACCCCAGCAGACTTGTGTCTGCCGGAAAGAGAGATCCAAGGTAGGTTTTAAATCTAGGATCGAGCACGGTGGCCAAAATGTAGTGCTCTGATTTCAACAGATTGACCACCCGTGAATCCTTGTTAAGCGAATTAAGGGCTCCATCCACAAGTCCCACATGCCTAGCGGAATCGCTCCGTGTTAGCTCCTCCTTCCATTCCGCGATGATCTTCCTCAGTTGCCGTAAGAGGTTTTCAGCTGTGTGCGTATTCTGGAAACTGGTGATACAAAGCGTAGCCTGCCTAGGAAAGAGTTGGCGTATGCGAGATGCTGCTACTGGTGCCGCCGCTGCTGTTCTTGCGGCGGGAGTCCATACATCTACCCAGTGGGCTGTCACAGTCATATAGTCCTGACCCTGCCCTGCTCCACTTGTCCACATGTCCGTGGTTAAGTGGACATTGGGTACAGCTGCATTTTTTAGGACACTGGTGACTCTTTTTCTGAGGTCTGTGTACATTTTCGGTATCGCCTGCCTAGAGAAATGGAACCTAGATGGTATTTGGTAACGGGGACACAGTACCTCCAACAAGTCTCTAGTTGGCTCTGCAGTAATGATGGATACCGGAACCACGTTTCTCACCACCCAGGATGCCAAGGCCTCAGTTATCCGCTTTGCAGCAGGATGACTGCTGTGATATTTCATCTTCCTCGCAAAGGACTGTTGGACAGTCAATTGCTTGGTGGAAGTAGTAAAAGTGGTCTTACGATTTCCCCTCTGGGATGACCATCGACTCCCAGCAGCAACAACAGCAGCGCCAGCAGCAGTAGGCGTTACACGCAAGGATGCATCGGAGGAATCCCAGGCAGGAGAGGAATCGTCAGAATTGCCAGTGACATGGCCTGCAGGACTATTGGCATTCCTGGGGAAGGAGGAAATTGACACTGAGGGAGTTGGTGGGGTGGTTTGCGTGAGCTTGGTTACAAGAGGAAGGGATTTACTGGTCAGTGGACTGCTTCCGCTGTCGCCCAAAGTTTTTGAACTTGTCACTGACTTATTATGAATGCGCTGCAGGTGACGTATAAGGGAGGATGTTCCGAGGTGGTTAACGTCCTTACCCCTACTTATTACAGCTTGACAAAGGCAACACACGGCTTGACAAATGTTGTCCGCATTTCTGGTGAAATACTTCCACACCGAAGAGCTGATTTTTTTGGTATTTTCACCAGGCATGTCAACGGCCATATTCCTCCCACGGACAACAGGTGTCTCCCCGGGTGCCTGACTTAAACAAACCACCTCACCATCAGAATCCTCCTTGTCAATTTCCTCCCCAGCGCCAGCAACACCCATATCCTCCTCATCCTGGTGTACTTCAACACTGACATCTTCAATCTGACTATCAGGAACTGGACTGCGGGTGCTCCTTCCAGCACTTGCAGGGGGCGTGCAAATGGTGGAAGGCGCATGCTCTTCACGTCCAGTGTTGGGAAGGTCAGGCATCGCAACCGACACAATTGGACTCTCCTTGTGGATTTGGGATTTCGAAGAACGCACAGTTCTTTGCGGTGCTTTTGCCAGCTTGAGTCTTTTCATTTTTCTAGCGAGAGGCTGAGTGCTTCCATCCTCATGTGAAGCTGAACCACTAGCCATGAACATAGGCCAGGGCCTCAGCCGTTCCTTGCCACTCCGTGTGGTAAATGGCATATTGGCAAGTTTACGCTTCTCCTCCGACAATTTTATTTTAGATTTTGGAGTCCTTTTTTTACTGATATTTGGTGTTTTGGATTTGACATGCTCTGTACTATGACATTGGGCATCGGCCTTGGCAGACGACGTTGCTGGCATTTCATCGTCTCGGCCATGACTAGTGGCAGCAGCTTCAGCACGAGGTGGAAGTGGATCTTGATCTTTCCCTAATTTTGGAACCTCAACATTTTTGTTCTCCATATTTTAATAGGCACAACTAAAAGGCACCTCAGGTAAACAATGGAGATGGATGGATACTAGTATACTTATGGATGGACGAGCGACTGCCGACACAGAGGTAGCTACAGCCGTGGACTACCGTACTGTGTCTGCTGCTAATATAGACTGGATGATAATGAGATGAAATCAATATATATATATATAATATCACACTAGTACTGCAGCCGGACAGGTAGATATATTTATTATGTAATGACTGATGACGGACCTGCTGGACACTGTCAGCTCAGCAGCACCGCAGACTGCTACAGTAAGCTACTATAGTAGTATGTATAAAGAAGAAAGAAAAAAAAAAAACCACGGGTAGGTGGTATACAATTATGGATGGACGAGCGACTGCCGACACAGAGGTAGCTACAGCCGTGGACTACCGTACTGTGTCTGCTGCTAATATAGACTGGATGATAATGAGATGAAATCAATATATATATATATATAATATCACTAGTACTGCAGCCGGACAGGTATATATATTTATTATGTAATGACTGATGACGGACCTGCTGGACACTGTCAGCTCAGCAGCACCGCAGACTGCTACAGTAAGCTACTATAGTAGTATGTATAAAGAAGAAAGAAAAAAAAAAACACGGGTAGGTGGTATACAATTATGGATGGACGAGCGACTGCCGACACAGAGGTAGCTACAGCCGTGGACTACCATACTGTGTCTGCTGCTAATATAGACTGGATGATAATGAGATGAAATCAATATATATATATATAATATCACACTAGTACTGCAGCCGGACAGGTAGATATATTTATTATGTAATGACTGATGACGGACCTGCTGGACACTGTCAGCTCAGCAGCACCGCAGACTGCTACAGTAAGCTACTATAGTAGTATGTATAAAGAAGAAAGAAAGAAAAAAAAACATGGGTAGGTGGTATACAATTATGAATGGACGAGCGACTGCCGACACAGAGGTAGCTACAGCCGTGGACTACCGTACTGTGTCTGCTGCTAATATAGACTGGATGATAATGAGATGAAATCAATATATATATATATATATATAATATCACACTAGTACTGCAGCCGGACAGGTAGATATATTTATTATGTAATGACTGATGACGGACCTGCTGGACACTGTCAGCTCAGCAGCACCGCAGACTGCTACAGTAAGCTACTATAGTAGTATGTATAAAGAAGAAAGGAAAAAAAAACCACGGGTAGGTGGTATACAATTATGGATGGACGGGCGACTGCCGACACAGAGGTAGCTACAGCCGTGGACTACCGTACTGTGTCTGCTGCTAATATAGACTGGATGATAATGAGATGAAATCAATATATATATATATATATATATATATATAATATCACACTAGTACTGCAGCCGGACAGGTATATATATTTATTATGTAATGACTGATGACGGACCTGCTGGACACTGTCAGCTCAGCAGCACCGCAGATTGCTACAGTAAGCTACTATAGTAGTATGTATAAAGAAGAAAGAAAGAAAAAAAACCACGGGTAGGTGGTATACAATTATGGATGGACGAGCGACTGCCGACACAGAGGTAGCTACAGCCGTGGACTACCGTACTGTTTCTGCTGCTAATATAGACTGGATGATAATGAGATGAAATCAATATATATATATATATATATAATATCACTAGTACTGCAGCCGGACAGGTATATATATTTATTATGTAATGACTGATGACGGACCTGCTGGACACTGTCAGCTCAGCAGCACCGCAGACTGCTACAGTAAGCTACTATAGTAGTATGTATAAAGAAGAAAGAAAAAAAAAAACCACGGGTAGGTGGTATACAATATTATATATATATTATATACAGTTATATATATATATATATATATATATATATATATTAAACTGGTGGTGATTATTAAACTGGTGGTCAGGTCACTGGTCACACTATCAGCAACTTGCAAGTAGTACTCCTAAGCAGACAATCACAATATATATTATACTGGTGGTCAGTGTGGTCACAATGGCAGTGTGGCACTCTAGCAGCAAAAGTGTGCACTGTACGTTATATGTACTCCTGAGTCCTGCTCTCAGACTCTAACTGCTCCCCACTGTCAGTGTCTCCCCCACAAGTCAGATATACATTATACAGTCACACTATCTATCTATCACTTCAGCAAGTAGTAGTACTCCTCCTAATGCTCCCCAAAATTACTACTGTGTCTCTCTCTACTCTAGTCTCACTCTCTTCTCTATAAACGGAGAGGACGCCAGCCACGTCCTCTCCCTATGAATCTCAATGCACGTGTGAAAATGGCGGCGACGCGCGGCTCCTTATATAGAATCCGAGTCTCGCGATAGAATACGAGCCTCGCGAGAATCCGACAGCGGGATGATGACGTTCGGGCGCGCTCGGGTTAACCGAGCAAGGCGGGAAGATCCGAGTCGCTCGGCCCCGTGTAAAAAAAAATGAAGTTCGGGCGGGTTCGGATTCTGAGGAACCGAACCCGCTCATCTCTAGTAAAAAGGGGGACTGGCGGCCGCAATGTGTAAAAAGGTGGACTGGCGGCCGCAATGTGTAAAAAGGGGGACTGGCAGCCGCAATGTGTAAAAAGGGGGACTGGCGGCCGCAATGTGTAAAAAGGAGGACCGGCTGCCGCAATGTGTAAAAAGGAGGACCGGCTGCCGCAATGTGTAAAAAGGGGGACTGGCTGCCGCAATGTGTAAAAAGGGGGACTGGCTGCCGCAATGTGTAAAAAGGGGGACTGGCTGACGCAATGTGTAAAAAGGGGGCCTGGCTGCCGCAATGTGTAAAAAGGGGGACTGGCTGCTGTAATGTGTAAAAAGGGGGACGCTGTCTGCTGTAATGTATAAAAGGGGCTCTACCTGGTGTAGTGGCGCTACTGTGCAGCGTAGTATGAATTGCTATTATTTTGTGGCCACGCCCCTTCCCCATGAAGCCACGCCCCTATAAATTTGAAGCGCGCCTACGGCGCGCACTGCCCCTATCTTACATGGAGGGGGGCGCCACTGTCGTTTCTTGCACACAGCGCTAAAATGCCTAGTTACGGCACTGCCCCCACATCATTAGTCACACCCCCAGCAGCAGCGCATAATAGGCCCTTTTGAAATTTCAGCTCCAGGCCCATTTGGACCTTAATCTGGCACTGGACGGGGGGAGTGAAGAAACTTCACTCCCCCCGACACCTCACCCCCCTCCCATTGCTGGGTCACATGTTCGCCGTTTTGGCCGTCAGGCAGCTCGGCAGCAGATCGCCGAGTGTGTAGGGCCCATGACTCACTGACTCATCACAAAATCTCCAGAACCTTGGGGACTAGGAACTTGAAATTTGAGCAGTAGCTTTGTAATGTGACGTAGGCACCCACTAAGAAGGGATTTGTCAAAATCATGTGTTAAAATTTGATGGCATGTAAAGGTCATATCAAACGGTCACATAAAATGTTCGGAGGCAACTCTAATTTTACTTCTATCATGCCATTGACCCCCAAATTGTATGGCTCCTGTCTCTGCACAATTATGGTATTATAGTATCAAATATTTGTCAATACATTTATTGGCACATGCAGGGAGGGATGTGTGTGAGTCAGGGGGCAAGAGGGTGTTTGGGCCGGGGGGAAGGAGGGGGGAGGGGGGGCCCGCAGAGATATCAGTGCACCGGGCCCCAAAAATTCTGTTGCCGGCCCTGGGGATAGGCACAGTGTAACATTTTCAGATGAACTTCCTGTAACATAGCAGAATGTAACATTTTCATAGTTTTCTCTATATGTTTAAGCAAGACATCAGCTGAGTTAACCTGTGGAATGTCAATCAAATCTCATCGTGTTATAAGGAAACCTGGTTTTGTAAGGTATGAAAGCACATAATGTAAAGAGAGACTGCAAATCACAATAAGGCAGTGAGAATCTGTTTCCATCTAAAAAAAACCACTATTGTCTAACCCTGGCTGGAAGTTTGAATTGCCTCAAAAGGTCGAGTATTCGGAAACCATTTATCTGTGACATAGCTTCCGGTTAATAGAGAGCCACAATGCATAAGCGTCAGCAAATAGAACATTGTCAGTAATATGAGGGGGCAAAGAAGTACAGACCAGCTGAGAGTGTGGACAATCTTTTATACCATCTAGGTATATATATATATATATATATATATATATATATATACACACACACATATATATACATATATATATATATATAATGCATTTATTTATTTTTTTAAAAAGAAAGTTGTTTGTTCCGGATATCTGGATTTTTTTTGTGTGAATTTAAACACTTGTGAGTCCTGTTGCAATACCATCTTTCGGGCTCTGTGCATTTTATAGTGTTTTCCATGTTGCACCCCAGCTGTGCGGTTTTTATTTTAATAAATAAAAATATTTTTTATGTGGATCTCTGCTGCTGAAATCGTTTTTGGTACCCACTTTGGGATGATTTACACACAGGCATGAAATTATGATGACAGCATATACATCGAGTCTTTAAAAGAAACCCAGATGGGGGCGTGGCCTAGCGGGCTTGTGGAGAAGACGTGCCGCCGCTGTGCTCCAGAATCCATCTCCCTTTACCATCCTGGGAGCGGAGTCACGGCGGTCCCCGGCACCATACCCGCATTCCATCAGGGCCAGTGAGGTCCGAGGCGTCCGGCGGCGGTAGCGAGAGACCGGAGAACACCGTGGTCAGCGCCCGCGGATTGCGGCCTACCCCGCTGTCGGAGGCCGCGGCCTCGATTTCTATAGCCTGGAGCCCGAAATCGGGCCTCACCGCAAACGCGCCGGCCGGCACAGGGAGAGGTCCAGCAGTGCACCAGGACCTGGAGGGGCCCCCAGACGCTGCCTATATCAAGAAGAGGGAGGGGTTCTCGGCTGAGGCCCCTCACAAGACCCTCACCGACTACCAGCAGTCTCCCATCACTGCTGCAGACACTGCTACACTTGTCTGCTTGGGACACTGCAAGAAGGAGAAAGAGGTGGAGGGGGGCTCTTACATTTCATCTTATCTCACGGCAGTTGTTGGCTGGCCAGGCTGCCTAACGTTACTTATTGGAAAGTGACACTCTTCTGCTGTTTTCTTTATTTTATTTAGGTTTTTTTTTCCGATCCACGACCGTGGTAGCTATGGATAAATACATGGCCAGACAAGCCAAAGGCACAAGGGGGGGCCAGACGGGGAAGGGTCGCGGTACTGACACACCGTCCCCTGCTTCACCCGCTTCCCCCGGTGTTCGAAGGAGTGACGCTGCAAGTGGATTAATCCCTGAAGTTGCTTCTGGTGCGATAGCTACCGTGCTCACCTCTCAAGAATTAACTGCCCTCCTGGCTTCACTCTTTGACCAAAAATTAGCACCGATCAAAGATTCTATTGACTCGGCGCTTACGCAACTCACCAAACACGATCAACTTCTCTCTGAAGTGGAACAACGCATATCAGATTTGGAGGACGAGCTCACAACGGCCAAGGCCACTCTTGCTGATCAAGACAAGTCGGTATCGTCAATGGCGGACAAGCTAGAAGATTTAGAGAACAGGAATCTTAGAAATAATGTCCGTATCATAGGGCTGCCGGAAACAGTCAAGTATGCGGATTTGATGTTGTTGGTCTCTGAGTGGCTACCGCAGGAATTGGGATGTGTTCCAACTGGCTCATCATTGTTGGTGGAAAGGGTGCATCAGATCGGTCCAGATAGAATGCCTAATAGAGATCGTCCCCGCCCTGTCATAATGCGAGTTTTAAATTATGCCGACAAAGTGAAGCTGCTGGAGGCTTATCGTAAACATGCTGACCTGCGCTATCAGGGTGTAAGACTCCTCCTATTCCAAGACTTTTCATATTTGGTAGCCATGAAGCGACGTGAATACACCCCGACCTGCAAGAAATTATTTGATTTGGGATGCCGATTCTCATTATTGTATCCTGCTAAACTTCGTGTTTTTCATAATGGCAAACCCCATTTCTTTGATTCACCCCAGGCGGCCAAGAACTTCGTGGACTCTTTGTCCCTCAGATCCTCACCAAGGAGATCAGACGAGGATTGATGATGAGTAACGTTGTTTATATTGCAATTATCCTACTAAATTCACATTCAGGTCTTTCAGTACTATTCCTGATCTTATTGCCCGCTCTGCCTCTGCCTCCGGGTTTGATATAGAGTGGCGGACCAGAAATTGTGGTTATGATGTATACTTGTTTTCTTTTTTCCTTTTATCACAACAGTTTTTGCCACTCCAGTGGCTTTGCAATGTTATGTTGTCTCATTACTATCACGGTTGGATTACTACTGTTGGTGTGTTGTTTCATGCCAGGTTCTCTACCCCCCTATCCCCTCTTCTCTGGTCTTTAAACTATTGTCTTTGTCTTTGGCAATCGGATAGATTGCCCTCCTGGGTTCAAAAAAGTTATAAGATGTTTTGGAGATTAATTATTTGGTTTAATGGTTCAGTTATGAGACATTTGTACACAGGTTTGGCAAGACACACTGGGTACCCACATGGTTGTTCCCGCCCGCTCGCTGGGACGGGCTGGACACGCCTATGTTTTATTTTTATGACTATTATTTTGTGGCCTAGAGTGGGTATTGGATAGTATGCCTGCACAATATGACAGCTCCACCTTAAAATTTGTCACGTGGAATGTTGAGGGTTTTGAACTCTCCTGTTAAGAGACGAAAAGTATTGTCACATTTAAAACGTCTTAAGCCAGACATTGTGTTTCTACAAGAGACCCATTGGGACATAAAAGACCTAATACTCTTAGGGGACCCTGGGTGGGAGAAGTTAGAGCTGCCTCATTTACTGCAAAACGTAGGGGGGTTTTGATTTTATTTAGGAAACACCTTATACAATTACTGATACATGGGTGGATCCGGATGGGCATTTCCTTTTTGTTAAACTGTCGCTTCTAGGCTCTATATATACATTGGCGGCGCTTTACGCGCCAACAGGTGCGACTAACCCCTTTTTTGCAAATATTTATTCGAAGTTACAGGACTGGGCGGAAGGGGACATACTGATAGGAGGCGATTTTAACTGTGTCCTTGCGAGGGGCCTAGATCGCTCCTCTGGTCAGGGGATGGAGGGGGAGGTCTCCTCCCTAACCTTTCTAAGAGATTCATTACAGCTGTGTGATCCATGGAGATGCCAGCATCCAGTTGCATGGGAATATACCTTTTACTCCCACCCCCACCATACTTCCTCACGCATTGATTTTTGGCTGCTTTCCAATACACTCTATCATAGAGTGGTGGACTCCGGTATAGGCCCCATCGCTCTTTCAGACCATGCTCCGGTCTGGGTGACCTTGTCACTCACAGACCCGCTACTCACTTCCTATAATTGGAGATTCCCGCCTACCTAGCTAAGTCGGCTGAGTTTTGTAGTCATTTAGAGACTGCCTTTAGTAACTATGCACAAGATAACGTGGGTCATTTAGATAATATTCAGCTGTTTTGGGCAGCAGTGAAGCCAGTAGTTAGAGGTCAGGTGATGGAATATGTGGCCAGGAAACGAAAACGACTATCACAAATTATTGAAAAACATAGTACATTGTTGACGGCGGCTTACGCTGACATGTTACAGTCGAGTAGAGTGACCTCTCGTCAACGCTACTCGGAGGCTAAACATGCGTATGATACTTATGAGTTGTACGAGCCCAATTTGCTCATGACGTTCAACGCAGTAAGTATTTTCATGGGTGCAATAAATCAGGGAGACTGCTTGCCAACTTGATACGTTCATATAATGCCCCTACCCGTATATTGCGAGTGGACTCTCCACACGGATCGGTGATTACTGAACCGTTGGAGATATCCAATCATTTCAGAGATTATTACCGGCTGTTATATGACTTTCCACCTGACTCTCCGTGTGAGGATGACCAATTCCTTGCCAAGGCGGAGTCCTCCCTTCTTACGGAGAGTGAGCGAGATTTATTGACCGCACCTGTTACAGACGTAGAACTATCTTTTTTAATGAAATCATTGGTTAAAGGCAAGTCCCCCGGCCCCGATGGTTTTGGGGCTGAGTACTACCAACTCCTCTCAGACAAGTTGTTGCCCCATCTAGTTAAGTTATTTAATTCTTTGCTTTCTGGTGGAAACCCCCCCTCGAACTTAACTGAGGCTAGAATTATAGTAATCCCGAAACCGGGCAAGGATCCTGCACAGGTACAATTGTATCGACCTATCTCTTTATTAAACCAGGACCTAAAACTTTTTACTAAATTGTTGGCGCAGCGTCTGCAGAGCTTTCTTCCCAGGATATTGCACCCTGCCCAAAACGGCTTTGTTAAAGGCAGAATTTCGGTTCACAATGTGCGTATGCTGGTGGCGGCGTTACATCGTTGTCACCAACTAAACGATAGAGAAGCCATAATTGTTAGCTGTGATGCTGACAAGGCTTTTGATAGGGTCTCCTGGTCACATATTTCACGCATACTCCATAACCAACAATTTGGCGCGAAATTCATTAATGTCTTTAATATGTTATACTCCAATCCGTAGCCTATTTGACTATTAATGGCCTGAACTCATCCCCTTTTAAATTATCTAGGGGCACTCATCAGGGATGCCCGCTTTCGCCACTGTTGTTCAATTTGGCCCTTGACCCATTACTTAGAGTATTTTGCAGAGAGAAAGCGTGGAGGGGCATTGGATTAGGTGCTTCAGAGATTAAGGTGTCTGCCTTTGCAGATGACATACTTTTATATTTCAGTAATCCAAAACAAGCCCTCCCTTTCTTAAAGCATATCCTGAATGACTTTCAGTTGATATCTGGTTTTACGATTAATTTTGCAAAAACAGAGGCTCTAGCGTTACATGATATGGCTAAATCTGGTTGGGGGGACTCCTTTCCCTTTCGTTGAGCTCAGGACCATCTACTGTACTTAGGTCTCCGTTTTCCAAGGGATCCCACCACCCTATATACGATTAATTACACCCATTCGGTTGCTCAAATGCTGGCGGATTTTGAACAATGGAGACATCTACCGCTGTCATATATTGGGAGATGTCACTTGTTCAAGATGGTCTCTTTTCCTAGGTTTTTGTATCCAATCCAGATGTTACCATTTTTACTGACCAAAAATGATGTTACTATTATTAATAGAGCCTTATCAAAATTTAATTGGGCGGGAAAACGCCCTCGCATTTCCCTTTTTAGATTACAACAACCGATTTCTTTGGGAGGGATCAATTTACCTAACATGCAAGACTATGCACTAGCTTCCAATCTAAGATATGCACTTGATTGGATAGGTGAGACCTCAGCCTTTGTCAATTTGAATATAGAACAAGACTTTCTTGCTTGAGGCTCCTTGATTTCTATTCTACATACCTCCCCGCTCTCTTTACCTATAGAGGTTAAAAGCAACCCACTGCTGTATAGTCCATGTGTGGCATGGCGTAGGTCCCGTAAACGCTTGGGACTCTCTTTTCAGCGTACAATATTTTCGCCCTTTTTGCATAACAATGATTTTCAACAGGGTGATCCTCCAGTGACTTTCGAGAGTTGGCATCTCCATGGACTCCGATTGACATATCATTTGTTGGATGATAGTCTCTCCACCACCCATACCCTAGAGAAATTAAAAGAGCTATTTCCTGATGCCCAGATCCCAATGTTTGCATACTTTCAGGCCCGTAGCTTTGTTGCACGACTGTTATCTGAACCGACCCATACGAACTCCTCCTTGAGATTTGATGTTCTCATAAAATCACGTTTAGGTACCCCATTTCCTACCTCTCTATTGTATGAACAGGTTAGGGTAAACATTGACCTTAACACCTTATCAACTGGCATGGCGAGGTGGAGGGAATCCCTCCCTAATAATTCCTTACAATCTATTGTTACGGCCTCGACCAAATTAAATAAACAATTACTCTCCTCCTCATTTACTGAGATGCAATTTAAGATTTTACATCGTGCCTACTACACTCCAAAGCTAAGATTCCTGACTGGGGTTGCTGTAGACTCAAACTGTTTTAAATGCCACCTGCCAGATGTTGATATCCTTCACTGCCTCTGGTCCTGTTCTATGGTTCAGACCTTTTGGAACGTTGTACAAAATTACATAAATAATACGCTTCATATTTCCTTCACTGTGACAATGCTTTGGGCATTATGGATTCTCCATACTTCACCCCCATCACCACGACACTCCAAGGGCATGACTCTTTTACTAGCTAAAATAGCAGCGGTAACAAAAAAAACGATCTTATCCCAGTGGATCCACTCCACACCTATCTCCATATCTCTTATGCTACCAAGATTATTTTATGTATACAAGATGGAATGGATAGAATGTGCTTTGGATTTGGAGGCTAGGGCCCACAGCTTTTTTAATATCTGGTTACCCTACGTTCTTACACTGCCAGATGGGGAGAAAGATTTTCTACGGGGTATGGTACTTCTTGGTATAATCTCTATCTATTAGATAATGGTTCCCCACCTTTTTAAGAAGATATGCACCATCTTTGTTTCCTTGAATCTCAAGTAATCCACTGTGAGAAATATCCTTTTGTGGAGCTATGTCATTTATTTATTATTGATGTATACTTGCCAACCTGATGTGTATATATATGTTGATGTTTGTCTGTAAATGTAACTTTACCATTAACATTGTTTATATTTCTTCAATAAACATATTTAAAAAAAAAAAAAAGAAACCCAGATATGCTTGAATACGACTAACTTTCCAGTGAGTAGGGTACACTTCATATCAACAGTTGAAAATGTTTCCTGAGTATAAAACAAACCTTTATGTGCTTCAACCTAACCCATTACTGTGTGAGTGGGGTATGCTTACCTTCCATCTAAAGGGGTCTGTTACATGTTGGTGCTTCTAAACACTGTGGTGAATAAAGATACCTTTATATGTACAATACATCGTCTGGAATGTGAGTTGGGGTACGTTCCTTTGGTGGATGAAGCCCACTCCCTTCCTGAGAATTTAGCTACGTGTACTACACATTAAGAGAGACTTTATGTTGGTTTAAAACTTTATTACACATATATATTTATCGATTATTGTTTTTTGCATGCCGATATCGCCCTGAGCGAAGACAACCATTAAAGGAAAAGGAAATGGCTTCTGAAGCTGCTCTTTGGTGATCTTGTCTATCTGCAACCTCAGGGACGTATTTTGTGGTATATGTTTATATTGGTAAAAAGCACCTTCTATTATGAGTCCCATAAATATTTGTATAATGGGTTGTTGTCTTTTAAACTTTTGGTGAGATTCATTCATAGTGAATCATTTTGTGAGTTGCTCCTAGTGTGCCATTTATCAGGGATCCACAAATCTTTCTTTACTTTGTAAAGAAGTGCGAGAAACATGTAAGAGGGCTGCTGGAGAGAAGGGATGATACATTGCCTCATCAAAAGCTTTCTGAGTGGAATATTCACTACCCTGACACCAATCCAATATAAAGCCAAAAAAGGTGGAGTAAGGGAAGGCAGTGAGGTTAGGACCACCCTTAGTTTTACGGAGATACCATTTGTGTTTAGCGATGCAGGATTTTCTACCCTGAAAAATTCTTGAGATGCCTTTACTATATCAGATTTGGACATATCGATGGGAAGCATCTGAATGCAATCCGAAATCTTGGAGAAAAGAATTGATTTCAATATGGCAGCACTGCCCAACAGAGCTACTAGTAAAGAACACCATGTATCCAGCAGACCAAGTATACATCTATTAATAGGAGTAAAATTGTCGGTATATACAACCATGAATCATAATACCTAAATATTTAATTGCCTGTGATGTCATCTTAAGTTAACTGAGTGATGGGCAGGAAAGTGAGGCGGAATGAGGACCATTAACATGCAATATTTCAGACCTTTGCAAATTGACTCTAGAACCTGCAAAGATGCTAAAAGTTGCTAGTATATTTAAAATAGCGGGGATAGAACTTTGCAAATAACAACATGTCATCCATGAAGAGGCATGTTTTTAAAGTAACAGAGCCAATGGAAATACCTTGGAATGTAGAATCAGTACGAAGGGCAATAGTCAAGGGCTCCAACGCCAACGCAAACAATAAAGGTGACAGAGGACACCCCTGTCTAGTGCCCTTTTGAACCCAAAAAGGGAAGGAGATATAGCCATTACTAGAGACCTTGGTCAGGTGGTTACGGTATAATGTGCAAAGTACAGGTATGAAGCACCCGCAAATCCAAAGAGACTCAAGGATTCAAGCAGGTGGTCACAAGTGAGAAGATCAAAAATAGGATTTTAATTACCTACCGGTAAATCCTTTTCTCGCAGTCCATAGAGGATACTGGGGTCCACATTAGTACCATGGGGAATAGACGGGTCCAATAGGAGCCATGGGCACGTTAAGAACTTGATAGTGTGGGCTGGCTCCTCCCTCTATGCCCCTCCTACCAGACTCAGTCTAGGAAACTGTGCCCGAGGAGACAACATACTTTGAGAGAAGGATATATAAGGATAGTGGTGAGATTCCGAACCAGCACACACAAACTAGAGGAAAGCAAAGCTAACCAAACTTTAAACGAGGAACAGCAACCGCTGAACCAACAATACTTAACCAATTAACAGTGCAGGAAGAAACGAAGCACTGGGCAGGTGCGCAGCATCCTCTACGGACTACGAGAAAAGGATTTACCAGTAGGTAATTAAAGTCCTATTTTCTCTTACGTCCTAGAGGATACTGGGGTCCACATTAGTACCATGGGGATGTACCAAAGCTCCCAAACCGGGTGGGAGAGTGCTGATGTTCCTGCAGAACTGATTGACCAAACTGAAGGTACTCAGAGGCCAAAGTATCGAACTTGTAGAACAAACATGTTCAAACCTGACCAAGTAGCTGCTCGGCAGAGCTGTAAAGCCTAGACACCCCTGGCAGCCACCCAGGAAGAACCCACCGACCTAGTAGAGTGGGCCTTAACAGATTTTGGACACGGCAAACCTGCCGTGGAATAAGCATGCTGGATAGTAAGCCTGATCCAGCGTGCAATTGTCTGCTTTGAAGCAGGACACCCAATTTTATTGGGATCATAGAAAACAAACAGTGGGTCAGATTTTCTGTGACGAGCTGTCCACTTCACATAGATCTTCAAAGCCCTCACCACATCTAAGGACTTTGAAGTAACAGAGGTGTCAGTAACCACCGGAACCACAATAGGATAGTTCAGCCCTATCTTCATGAAAAATCGAATAGGGGCTTTTGTGAGACAATGCCCCCAGCTCTGAAACACGCCTCACAGAAGCCAAGGCCAACAGTGTGACGGCCTTCCACGTAAGAAACTTGACGTCTACGTCCTGTAAAGGCTCAAACTATTCCGATTGCAGGAACTGCAACACCACATTGAGATCCCAAGGTGCAGTAGGAGGCACAAAGGGCGGATGGATGTGCGGAACCCCCTTCAAAAATGTCTGAACCTCAGGGAGAGAAGCCAATTGTTTCTGGAAGAAAATGGATAAGGCCAAAATCTGGACTTTTATGGAGCCCAAATATAGGCCCACATCCACACCTGACTGCAGAAAAAGGAGAAAACGTCCCAGTCGAAATTCCACTGCAGGAAATTTCCTGTTCTCACACCAAGAGACATATATTTTTTCCAAATATGGTGGTAATGTTTAGCCGTTACCCCCTTTCTGGCTTGTATCAGGGTTGGAATAAACCTATCCGGGATCCCTTTCCAGGCTAGAATTTGATGCTCAACTGCCATGCTGTCAAACGTAGCCGCGGTAAGTCTTGATAGACAGAAGGCCCCTGTTGGAGAAGGTCCTCGCGAAGAGGTAGAGGTCACGGGTCCTCTAGGAGCATCTCCAGTAGATCCGCATACCAGGCCTTTCTTGGCCAGTCCGGAGCAATGAGAATTGCTTGAACCTTTTCCCTTTTTATTCTTTTGAGAATCTTTGAGATCAATAGGAGTGGTGGAAACACGTACACTATCTGGTAGACCCATGGAGTCACCAGAGCGTCCACTGCCACTGCTTGTGGGTTCCTTGACCTGGAACAATACTGCTTGAGCTTCTTGTTGAGATGAGAGGCCATCATGTCGATTTGTGGAATTCCCCACCGATGTGTCAAGCACCCGAACACCTCCAGGTGAAGGCCCCACTCTCCTGTGTGGAGGTCATATCTGCTGAGGAAGTCTGCTTCCCAGTTTTCTACTCCCGGAATGAAGATTGCGGACAACACCACAGCGTGCCTTTCTGCCCAGAGGAGAATCCTTGTTACCGCGATCATTGCTGCTCTGCTCTTCATTCCACCCTGTCGGTTTCTGTACATTACTGCCATCACACTGTCTGACTGAACCTGAATGGCTTGATCTTGAAGAAGATGCGATGCCTGTAGAAGGGTGTTGTATATGGCCCTTAGTTCCAGAATGTTGATTGGAAGAATGGCTTCCTGACTGACTTGACCATCTTCATTGGAACTGTTCCCCCTGGGTGACTGCTCCCCAAACCCTGAGGCTTGCATCTGTGGTTAGCAGAATCCAATTTTGAATCCCGAACCTCCGGCCTTCAGTCAGGTGAGAAGTCTGAAGCCACCACAAAAGAGAAATCCTGGCTTTTGGGGACAGACGGATCCCCTGGTGCATGTGAAGATGCGATCCAGAACCATTTGTCCAACAGATCCAGCTGGAAGGGCCTTGCGTGAAACCTTACATACTGCAGTACCTCGTAAGCTGCCACCATCCTCCCCAGAAGGCGAGTGCATAGTTGCACCGATATCCGTGTTTGTCTCAGAACATCCCGCACCATCGACTGGATCACCAATGCCTTTTTTTCCAACGGAAGGAACACCTTCTGTGCCTCCATATCCAGTATCATCCCCAGGATTGGAAGCCTCTTGTTGGTTCCAGATGAGATTTTGATAGGTTCAGGATCCACCCATGATCCTGGAGCAGTCGGGTTGAGAGGGCAATGTTGTCTAATAGCCTCTCCCTGGATGGTGCTTTTATTAGCCAGGTATGTCTATTATTAGCCAGCCATAGTCCAGGTATGGCATTATGGGGGTAATTCCAAGTTGATCGCAGCAGGAATTTTGTTAGCAGTTGGGCAAAACCATGTGCACTGCAGGGGAGGCAGATATAACATGTGCAGAGAGAGTTAGATTTGGGTGGGGTGAGTTCAATCTGCAATCTAAATTGCAGTGTAAACATAAAGAAGACAGTATTTACCCTGCACAGAAACAAAATAACCAACCCAAATCTAACTCTCTCTGCAAATGTTATATCTGCCTCCCCTGCAGTGCACATGGTTTTGCCCAACTGCTAAAAAATTTCCTGTTGCGATCAACTTGGAATTACCCCCTATGTTCACTCCTTGTTTGCGGAGGAGAAGGAGAAACATCATCTCTGCCATTACCTTGGTGAACACCCTTGGTGCCATAGAGAGGCCAAATGGCAGGGCCTGGAACTGGAAGTGACAGTCCTGTAAGGCAAACCTTAGATAAGCTTGATGAGGCGGCCAAATCGAAATATGAAGGTACGCATCCTTGATATAAAGAGCCACCAAGAATTCCCCTTCCTCTAGACCTGAAATCACCGCTCTCAGAGACTCCATCTTTAACTTGAACACCAGTATGTACGGGTTCAATGACTTGAGATTTAACCATCCAGTTTCGGAACAACAAACAGGTTGGACTAATAACCCTGACCTTGTAGCTGAAATGGAACTGGAACAATGACCTGAATCTGTACCAGTTTAAGAATTGCTTCCTATAAAGTCATACTTGCTTCTTGAGAAGCTGGTAAGCCTGATTTGAAGAATCTGTGAGGTGAGAGTTCCTGAAACTCCAGTCTGTAGCCCTGGGCTATAAGATCTTTGACCCAGGTATCCTGGCATGAAGTTGCCCAAATGTGATTGAAGAGTCTCAAACGGGCTCCCACCTGCCTGTCTTCCAGGCAGTGTGGTCCACTGTCATGCTGAAGGCTTAGAGGAAGTAGAACCGGGGTTCTGTTCCTGTGAACCTGCAGTTACTGGTTTTCTGGGTTTACCTCTATTGCCTTCTAAAGGCCATAGAAGAACCTTTGGTTTTGTTTTTAAACTTCGCTGTCCGAAAGGACTGCAGAGTTGGAGCAGTGTAGGATTTTCCAGCTGGGGGAGCTGCAGAAAGAAGGTATGTAGACTTACCGGCCGTAGCCTTGGATATCCACGTATCCAGTTCATCTCTAAAAAGGGCTTCACCTATGAAAGGTAGGCTTTCTACGCCTTTCCTGGAAACCGCATCCGCAGTCCACTGGCGCAGCCACAAGCCCCAGTGTGCTGACACTGCCATGGCAGTGGTGCCTGCATTGAGTAAACCAATTTCCTTTGTGGCCTCCACCATAAAATTAGCAGAATCCTGTATATGTTTCAGGAGTAAAATTATCTCCCCCCTGGATAAGGAACCTAATCCGTCAATGAGATTACCTAACCATTTTGCAACGGCCCTAGAGATCCATGCACAAGCTATAGTGGGTCTCTGGGCCACCCCCACAGCTGTCTACAGAGATTTAAGAGTGGTCTCAATCTTGCGGTCTGCAGCATCCTTCAAGGAACCTGCCCCAGGGACAGGTAAAATTATCTTACGAGACAGCCTAGAAATCGATGTGTCAACTATCGGTGGGTTTTCCCCTTTTTTCCTATCATCCTGAAGAAACGGGAAGGATGTGAGTAACCGTTTTGGGACCTGAAACTTCTTGTCAGGATTTACCCAAGTTGCTTCAAATAGGGAAGTTAATTCCTTAGATGCAGGGAAAGTAGCTGATTTCTTTTTCACATTAAAATAATATTCCTCCTCGTCCTCTGATACCTTATCAGGGATGTGCTGGACGTCCCTAATAGCTTCTATCAGGGCCTGTATTCCCTGTGAGAAAGCAGCATTTCCCCCTCCCGAGTCCACCTCACCCTCCTCTGGGTCTGATACATCATCATCATCGGTATCAGCCTGCATGATTTGGGCCAAGGTACACTTCTGTGGACAAATGGCAGGGGTCTGAGACACTGGAATGACCATTGAATCTCTATTCATCAGGTCATCAACAGATTGCCTTAAGTATTGCGTTTCCTTCTCATTTTAGGATAATTTATTTGAAATATTTGAAATCATCCCTTTTAATGAATCTAACCATAGCGGTTCAGATCCACTAGCATGAGAATCTGTACTATCCTGAGTACACGGCAGAGAGCCCCCAGATTTAGAGTAACACTCTGCTGTGCATGAAACACACTCCTTTGACATAGTAAATGTAAAAGAACACACACACACACACACACACACACGGATGAATAGGTTAAAAGCACAGTTAACCCACACAGAGCCCCCTAGGGAGACACAGAGTATGATGGAGCCAGTCACACAGCACCCTTATAGCTAATTATATTGTAGCTGGGTCGCAGACTAAGCATTTGTAATAAAGGCTCAGTATTCTAATACTGCTCCCTCCCTTTGCTATGACCCCCAGGTACCGCTGAGGCAAGCTGGTGTCCTTGTGGAGGGGCTGCGCTTCCCTGCCAGTCTGTCTGTGTAGAGCTGCAGAGCGAAAATGGCGCTGGCGAGCTGCTGGATCCGCTCATAGTGAAGCCCCGCCCCCGTAATGGCGCGCAGTTTTCCCATTTTTTTATACTGGCTGAGGTATGTTTGTTGCTAAACAGTGGGTTAGAACCCCTGTAAGCTAGTTTGCCAGGGTGGGTATTTCGTTAGTGGCTCAGCGTGCCCCTCACAGCGGGACACTCGCACCGCATGTCATCCTGAGCCCTGGGGGTTTATTTACTAAGAACCGTGTTTCAGGCGATTTGGTGGGAGTTAGATCTCGATTTTTATCGGTCATTTTTTTGCAACTTTTTGAATCCATTTTCGGTAATTTACTAAGCTGCCGAGTTTTAGTTTTTCAACAAACAATAGAAAGTACCACTAGCGCTATATTCTTATAGATGACCCTTTTATTATAAGGGTATGATATGGTATTAAAAACTCATATTTCATGAGAATACATATTCACAGAAGATAATGTGTAATAAAAAATAAAAATACTTTAATAAACATATACAGACATACAAATTCACATACACTTTGGTATTCTATAGATCATGTGCTCAATGTGATCTAAAGTCTCCAAATAAAGTGACTGGTCCATTAAAGGAAATGGAGGTCTCTCACCATAATCCAGAGGTGCGGTGGGCTAAGTTATTAATTAGCTAATGCGGTCCAAGGCTGATTTAGCCTGGCACCACCGCAACCGGTTTTAATCAGCATGCAGTCACCAAGGTCCTGGCGTGGACAGCTCCAACGTCCAAACAACGCGTTTCGGTCCTTTGTATTGACATTTTTCAAGAATGGATGTAAGGCTGTCTCCACAAAGTCCATTTATACCCTTCCTAAATGTTCAAACTATTCAATAATTGATTAATTGACGGCGCCGTACTTCCGGATTCAGATACTGGAAGTCACGTGTTTGCGCTCCAGTGACCACTTCCTGTCATCGCCTGGACGACACCGTTCCTACCTTGCGCTTCACAGACTTTCTCGATGCCATACTTCCGGATTCTCATGCCGGAAGTTTGTCAGTATGCGTTCCAGTGACGATATCCTGTCTCCTTTTTACATACCAATAATCCTTCCTTGCGTTCCACTAAAGTAATAGATTGTTTTTGGTAGTAATGGAATGGACAACATCTGTCATATTCACTGTGCGGGGTCCATTTCACAGTTCTCAGGGACTCTAATGAACAGCAATTTTATTCCATATTCACTATGTCCTCCGTTCTCCATTTCCATTAAGAGATACAATGTTCTTTGCCACATTAAGAGACAGTACCAGGACACCCGCCCTGACCAAACTAGGTGGTACTTCGTATTCCCATCCTGTCCATCCCTATTACCTGGGTGGGGTCCTGGATGATCATAATTCATTCAAGGATTCCCAGGAATTTCCAGACATAAAAAGAAAAAAGTAAATGATTATAGGTTAAAAATTTAAAATTAGAAATACATAATGTCAAAGTAATCTAAAAACCACCTCAGCTAAAAATCAACATTATGTCCCTAAGGCCTTAATGTATCTAAATCATATATCCATTTCATTTCACTTTGTGCGAGGCGTTTCTCTATATTTTTATTCCTTCAATTTGGTTTCAGTTGTTGTAATAACCCCAAAAATCTTTTAAATGTGGCCCTCACATTTATTATGTTTGGTACTGAAATGTTCAGAGAGAGGATGAGTTGAAAGGCCTTTGCAGATATTGTGTATATATATATATATATATATATATATATATATCTCTATCTAGATAGATAGATAGATAGATAGATAGATAGATATACAATATCCGCAAAGGCCTTGCACAAAGTGAAATTAAATGGATATATGATTTAGATACATTAAAGCCTAAGGGATATAATGTTGATTTTGAGCTGAGGTGGTTTTTAGGTTAGTTTGACATTATGTATTTCTCATTTTTAATTTTCAATTTTTAACCTATAATCATTTACTTTTTTTCTTTTTATGTCTGGAAATTCCTGGGAATCCTTGAATGAATTATGAGACATCCAGGACCCCACCCGGGTAATAGGGATGGACAGGATGGGAATGCGAAGTACCACCTAGTTTGGTCAGGGCGGGTGTCCTGGTACTGTCTCTTATTGTGGCAAAGAACATTGTATCTCTTAATGGAAATGGAGAACGGAGGACATAGTGATTATGGAACAAAATTACTGTTCATTAGAGTCCCTGAGAACGATTAAATTGACCCCGCACAGTGAATATGACAGATGTTGTCCATTCCATTACTACCAAAAAGGATCTATTACTTTAGTGGAACGCAAGGAAGGATTATTGGTATGTGAAAGGAGATAGGAAATCGTCACTGGAACGCATACTGACAAACTTCCGGCATGAGAATCCGGAAGTATGGCGTCGAGAATGTCTGTGAAGCGCAAGGAAGGAGCGGTGTTGTCCAGGCGATGACAGGAAGTGGTCACTGGAGCGCAAACACGTGACTTCCGGTATCTGAATCCAGAAGTACGGCGCTGTCAATTAATCAATTATTGAATAGTTTGAACATTTAGGAAGGGTATAAATGGACTTTGTGGAGACAGCCTTTCATCCATTCTTGAAAAAGGTCAATACAAAGGACCGAAACGCGTTGTTTGGACGTTGGAGCTGTCCACGCCAGGACCTTGGTGACTGCATGCTGATTAAAACCGGTTGCTGTGGTGCCAGGCTAAATCAGCCTTGGACCGCATTAGCTAATTAATAAGCTAGCCCACCGCACCTCTGGATTATGGTGAGAGACCTCCATTTCCTTTAATGGACCAGTCACTTTATTTGGAGACTTTAGATCACATTGTGCACATGTTCTATAGAATACCAAAGCGTATGTGAATTTTTATGTCTGTATATGTTTATTAAAGTATTTTTATTTTTTATTACACATTATCTTCTGTGAATATGTATTCTCATGAAATATGAGTTTTTAATACCATATCATACCCTTATAATAAAAGGGTCATCCATAGGAATATAGCGCCAGTGGTACTTTCTATTGTTTGTTGTTCTATTTCAAAGAGAATTGGTGTTTTTTCTTCCCCTCTTATTATTGTACCAAGGCGACCTATTCTTTTAACTGCGCAATTCTGACATTGTATAATTACATTTTCGAGTTTTAGTTTTTCGTATTTTTTGATGTCGATGTGATTCGTATTTTTATCCATAAATTTTCGGCCAAAGTATTGTTTTGCGGCCGTTGATGTGTTTTTTTAATTACGGATTCATAGTTTGCATTTGCGGCAGTGTTTTTTTGTGTTTTTGCAGCCGCATTTCCAATTTTACTTTCGGTTTTGTCACTCGAACGTGATTGGTTGTGTTTCAGATGGAGGTTCTGTGCGGCATCGTATAAATACGCCCCAAACCGTACAAACCTCGTGGGTTTAGCTAGAGGAGAGGTGAGAGGTTGTGGTCTGTGGTGTTGGAGAGTTGTTTAGTGGTTTTGGTGTGGTTTAGTGATTTCTGAGTGCTCTATTGTGTTTTAAAGTAGTCTTGTCATTCTTGTTGTGTAGTTTCAATAATAAACAGAAGGGCGATCTCCAAGCGCTGCTAAACAAAGTTCAGATCCATGTTTCCGTGGTCCTCAAAGAAAAAAACATATCATAAAACATATCTATTAATGGAAAGAATTCTTTGTGGATCCTAAGTTGTGCCACTGGAAACTGACCTGTTTTAAAAAAGATGTGTTCCCGTAAAGGTTTCTTTAAAACTCCATATATCTGAATGGTACAACATCAAACTCCTAACTTATGGCCCATCCGAACATGGCTTACATTTATAATAAGCCCTATGTGCACTGAAAGGTATCTTTGGGTCCTCGTTCTTGTATGGACCTCCTGTATCACCATCAAAACGGCTCCAAAGAATATTAGATAGAACAGCAAATAAAAATAGTTCTTATTCCATCTTATGTAAGATAAAATGTATTCGTCACAAACACTTGTGAAACATAAAAATCATGAAAAATTAAATAACATCCAATCAGGAGGCACCCTGATATAAACCAGCGAGGCCACTTCCACTTGCACCCCTTAGATGAAATGGGGGAATGCTACCAACCAATATGGGATAAAAATAGACTCTACCCATAGAGTAGGTACCAGCATCAGCGGTGTGGTCCAGCCTGGGGTCCTCCTGTTATAGCACCAACGCGTTTCGGATATAATCCTTCCTCAGGGTGTATAGTGGAAGTGACCCCCTTGTTATTTTTATACCTCTTGGCATTATCACATGTCCTAGTCAGCCAATGGGGTATCACTACCTTCAAAACATTTGAATACCTCATATATCACATTTTAAAACTCATTATACAGAATAATATACATATCTGTATCAAAATATTGCTGTCTATCAACATCATACTTCACTATATCCATATAAATTTATAATTTTATTTCATTGGTTCCATAGAAAGTCCGGGATAAGTCCATTGGATCACAATTTCCAGTGAATATACATCTCACTCCTGGGTGGCGATGTCCATGATTTCTATGTATCGCTTCCATCATGTGACGCCACACTCCAGTAGTTCAGTAGCGCTCATTTCCTGTTTATACCCGTCTCCATAATTTGAGCTACACAGATTGGAGTATGCATATTTAGTGTGTGTTTATACATTCCCAATAACATTACTGCAGTAACTTGTTTATGCTGAATGGCTAGTTATTTTTCTTATTTAGGTTTTGGTGTGGCTCATGAGGCACAGTCAATTACTCTTTGCATTGTAAATGTGTTTGCTACTGTGAAATGTATGTGTAGCATTTTTACATATATACCTTGGTTTTTTTGTTGTTATTTTTGTTTTATAATGTTGTGAAATATTTGGTGTTGATGTTCACTTTGTTTGACATGTGTCCATAGGTTTGTTTTTTTGTTTGTTTTGAGGACAATGTGTTTGGCATTTGTTTGGTCATTTGGTCCAAATTGTTGGTTTATCTAATGCTTTCGGTTTTGTGTAATAGTGTTTGTGTACGTCCACCCATCCTTTTAAAATATAAATGGCATTTTTAGTGTAGTGTGTTTATATATATATTTTTTGGTCCGATCCTATTACATGCTAATTAATTAGGCTGGGTGGCAGTGTGAACTAAGCACATGGGCAAATGTTTTTAGATTTTGTGGTGTGTTTGGTTCCTGGCCTATCTACAGACAATCTAGACTTTAACAACTGTGGCTGAGATGTTTAGCATAAATATGTTTATTGACTTCAGAAGCAAAAACTACAAAATGTTTTAAAAATGTTATTTACACAGTATTTTTAAATTATTTATACATTTCAGATCTTCACAGTGTCACAAAAAAGCACAACAGGCTGCCCTCCCACCTCTCAGGTCCACGATGATGATGATGGTGAAGCAGGTAAAGTATCACTTGAAGGACATATTATGCGTGTAAATGTTTGACAAAACATTAATTGTTTTTTTTTTTTTGAGATAGGACCATCTAGACAATGGCACATTTCCAGAAGGCGCCCTCCCCAGGAATCGGCTACTCACAAACACATGGTACACAAGAGACACCGTCCGGATGTCCCAACCAGACAAGCTGCATCTCCACCTCAACGACGTATATCAAATGTGTCCTCAAGGCTCCCATTGCAACTTTTGGAGAGTCCGCCAACACGGGATCCACAATCCCCTCAGCTGCCTGGTGAGTAGAAAAAACAGAACATTACAACACATACTTACACAGAGCACTTTACACATCATTTGCGTGGTTCAAGACCACACACTCACCTACGTACGGATCAACACCAACAATAACGTGCATAGCAAATGTTAGGGGGTAACAGGTCCACACTAAATATATGTGTGTACACTTGAGCCATAGAGTAGCATATTAAGAGGAAAAGGCTGCACCAAAAGCAGAAGTGCAAGCTTCACAAGGTTAACATCCTTCGCGAATGGTGTGTGTTGATATATTTAGATGTAGTGTGTAGATCTGGCATACCCTTCATAAATGTAAACCAACCAAGCCAAATGTTACCCACGGATAAACAAGCCATAAACAGTGTTTGCATAGTAATTTATGTATTTGGGATCCGGATTGTGAGTATTATCTAAAACACAAAAAACACATATAATAGAGTATAGAGGCCTCACCTTAATGTAAGTGGAGTATTGATGTGAACGGGAAATACACCATTTAGAGTCATATTTTTCATGTCTGTGCACCAAAAAATCTTGTTAAAAAATGCTGCAAATAATAAGAATTTACTTACCGATAATTCTATTTCTCGTAGTCCGTAGTGGATGCTGGGGACTCCGTCAGGACCATGGGGAATAGCGGCTCTGCAGGAGACAGGGCACAAAAATAAAGCTTTAGGATTAGGTGGTGTGTACTGGCTCCTCCCCCTATGACCCTCCTCCAAGCCTCAGTTAGGATACTGTGCCGGACGAGCGTACACAATAAGGAAGGATATTGAACCCCGGGTAAGACTCATACCAGCCACACCAATCACACCGTATAACTTGTGATCTGAACCCAGTTAACAGTATGACAAACGTAGGAGCCTCTGAACAGACGGCTCACAACAATAACAACCCGATTTTTTTGTAACAATAACTATGTACAAGTATTGCAGACAATCCGCACTTGGGATGGGCGCCCAGCATCCACTACGGACTACGAGAAATAGAATTATCGGTAAGTAAATTCTTATTTTCTCTAACGTCCTAAGTGGATGCTGGGGACTCCGTCAGGACCATGGGGATTATACCAAAGCTCCCAAACGGGCGGGAGAGTGCGGATGACTCTGCAGCACCGAATGAGAGAACTCAAGGTCCTCCTCAGCCAGGGTATCAAATTTGTAGAATTTTGCAAACGTGTTTGCCCCTGACCAAGTAGCAGCTCGGCAGAGTTGTAATGCCGAGACTCCCCGGGCAGCCGCCCAGGATGAGCCCACTTTCCTTGTGGAATGGGCCTTGACAGATTTAGGTTGTGGCAAGCCTGCCACAGAATGTGCAAGTTGAATTGTGCTACAAATCCAACGAGCAATCGTCTGCTTAGAAGCAGGAGCACCCATCTTGTTGGGTGCATACAATATAAACAGTGAGTCAGACTTTCTGACTCCCGCCGTTCTTGAAATATATATTTTCAATGCCCGGACCACGTCCAACAACTTGGAATCCTCCAACTCGTTAGTAGCCGCAGGCACCACAATAGGCTGGTTCAGGTGAAACGCTGACACCACCTTAGGCAGAAAATGAGGACGCGTCCGCAGTTCTGCCCTGTCCGTATGGAAAATCAGATATGGGCTCTTATATGATAAGGCCGCCAATTCTGATACTCTCCTGGCTGAAGCCAGGGCCAGTAGCATGGTTACTTTCCATGTAAGATACTTCAACTCCACCGATTTGAGCGGCTCAAACCAATGGGATTTGAGAAAATCCAAGACTACATTAAGATCCAACGGTGCCACTGGGGGCACAACCGGGGGCTGTATATGTAGTACTCCTTTTACAAAAGTCTGGACTTCAGGAACTGAAGCCAATTCTTTCTGGAAGAAAATCGACAGGGCCGAAATTTGAACCTTAATGGACCCCAATTTGAGGCCCATAGACAATCCTGTTTGCAGGAAATGTAGGAATCGACCCAGTTGAAATTGCTCCGTGGGGGCCTTCCTGGCCTCACACCACGCAACATATTTTCTCCAAATGCGGTGATAATGTTGTGCAGTCACCTCCTTCCTGGCTTTTACCAGTGTAGGAATGACCTCTTCCGGAATGCCTTTTTCCCTTAGAATTCGGCGTTCAACCGCCATGCCGTCAAACGCAGCCGCGGTAAGTCTTGGAATAGACACGGTCCCTGCTGAAGCAGGTCCCGTCTTAGAGGTAGAGGCCACGGATCCTCCGTGAGCATCTCTTGAAGTTCCGGGTACCAAGTTCTTCTTGGCCAATCCGGAGCCACTAGTATCGTTCTTACTCCCTTTTGCCGTATAATTCTCAGTACTTTTGGTATGAGAGGCAGAGGAGGGAACACATACACTGACTGGAACACCCACGGTGTTACCAGAGCGTCCACAGCTATTGCCTGAGGATCTCTTGACCTGGCGCAATACCTGTCCAGTTTTTTGTTGAGGCGGGACGCCATCATATCCACCATTGGTTTTTCCCAACGGTTCACAATCATGTGGAAGACTTCTGGATGAAGTCCCCACTCTCCCGGGTGTAGATCGTGTCTGCTGAGGAAGTCTGCTTCCCAGTTGTCCACTCCCGGAATGAATACTGCTGACAGTGCTATCACATAATCTTCCGCCCAGCGAAGAATCCTTGCAGCTTCTGCCATTGCTGTCCTGCTTCTTGTGCCGCCCTGTCTGTTTACGTGGGCGACTGCCGTGATGTTGTCCGACTGGATCAACACCGGCTGACCCTGAAGCAGGGGTTTTGCCAGACTTAGAGCATTGTAAATCGCTCTTAGCTCCAGTATATTTATGTGAAGAGACATCTCCAGGCTTGACCATACTCCCTGGAAGTTTCTTCCCTGTGTGACCGCTCCCCAGCCTCTCAGACTGGCATCCGTGGTCACCAGGACCCAGTCCTGTATGCCGAATCTGCGGCCCTCTAACAGATGAGCACTCTGCAACCACCACAGAAGAGACACCCTTGTCCGTGGCGATAAGGTTATCCGCTGATGCATCTGCAGATGCGATCCGGACCATTTGTCCAGCAGATCCCACTGAAAAGTTCGTGCGTGGAATCTGCCGAATGGAATCGCTTCGTAAGAAGCCACCATCTTTCCCAGGACTCTTGTGCATTGATGCACAGACACTGTCCCTGGTTTTAGGAGGTTCCTGACAAGTTCGGATAACTCCCTGGCTTTCTCCTCCGGAAGAAACACCTTTTTCTGAACCGTGTCCAGAATCATTCCCAGGAACAGCAGACGTGTCGTCGGGGTCAACTGAGATTTTGGAAAATTCAGAATCCACCCGTGTTGTTGCAGCACTAGTTGGGTTAGTGCTACTCCGTCTTCCAGCTGTTCTCTGGACCTTGCCCTTATCAGGAGATCGTCCAAGTAAGGGATAATTAATACGCCTCTTCTTCGTAGAAGGATCATCATTTCGGCCATTACCTTGGTAAAGACCCGAGGTGCCGTGGACAATCCAAACGGCAGCGCCTGAAACTGATAATGACAGTTTTGCACCACGAACCTGAGGTACCCTTGATGTGAAGGGCAAATTGGGACATGCAGGTAAGCATCCTTTATGTCCAGGGACACCATAAAGTCCCCTTCTTCCAGATTCGCTATCACTGCTCTGAGTGACTCCATCTTGAACTTGAATTTTTGTATGTACAGGTTCAAAGATTTCAGATTTAGAATAGGTCTTACCGAGCCGTCCGGCTTCGGTACCACAAATAGCGTGGAGTAATACCCCTTTCCCTGTTGTAGGAGGGGTACCTTGACTATCACCTGCTGAGAAAACAGCTTGTGAATGGCTTCCAATACCGTCGCCCTGTCTGAGGGAGACGTTGGCAAAGCAGACTTTAGGAACCGGCGAGGGGGAGACTTCTCGAATTCCAACCTGTAACCCTGAGATACTACCTGCAGAATCCAGGGGTCCACCTGTGAGCAAGCCCACTGTGCGCTGAAATTCTTGAGTCGACCCCCCACCGCTCCTGAGTCCGCTTGTAAGGCCCCAGCGTCATGCTGAGGGCTCTGCAGAACCCTGGGAGGGCTTCTGTTCCTGGGCAGGGGCTGCTTGCTGCCCTCTCTTACCCCTTCCTCTGCCCCGAGGCAGATATGACTGTCCTTTTGTCCGCTTGTTCTTATAGGACCGAAAGGACTGCGGCTGAAAAGACGGTGTCTTTTTCTGTTGGGAGGGGGTCTGAGGTAAAAAAGTGGATTTTCCGGCAGTTGCCGTGGCCACCAGATCCGATAGACCGACGCCAAATAATTCCTCCCCTTTATACGGCAATACTTCCATATGTCGTTTGGAATCCGCATCACCTGACCACTGTCGCGTCCATAAACTCCTTCTGGCAGATATGGACATCGCATTTACTCTCGATGCCAGAGTGCAAATATCTCTCTGCGCATCTCGCATATAAAGGAAAGCATCCTTTAATTGCTCTATAGTCAATAAAATACTGTCCCTATCCAGGGTATCAATATTTTCAGTCAGGGAATCCAACCAGACGACCCCAGCACTGCACATCCAGGCTGAGGCGATGGCTGGTCGCAGTATAACACCAGTATGTGTGTATATACTTTTTAGGGTAGTTTCCAGTCTCCTATCCGCTGGATCCCTGAGGGCGGCCGTATCAGGAGACGGTAACGCCACTTGTTTTGATAAGCGTGTGAGCGCCTTATCCACCCTAGGGGGTGTTTCCCAGCGCGCCCTAACCTCTGGCGGGAAAGGGTATAATGCTAATAACTTTTTTGAAATTAGCATTTTTCTATCTGGGTTAACCCACGCTTCATCACATACATCATTTAATTCCTCTGATTCAGGAAAAACTACAGGTAGTTTTTTCACCCCCCACATAATACCCCTTTTTGTGGTACTTGCAGCATCAGAGATATGCAAAGCCTCCTTCATTGCCGTGATCATATAACGTGTGGCCCTACTAGAAAATACGTTTGTTTCATCACCGTCGACACTAGATTCAGTGTCTGTGTCTGGGTCTGTGTCGACCGACTGAGGTAAAGGGCGCTTTACAGCCCCTGACGGTGTCTGAGACGCCTGGGCAGGTACTAACTAGTTTGCCGGCCGTCTCATGTCGTCAACTGATTTTTGTAATGTGCTGACATTATCACGTAATTCCATAAACAAAGCCATCCATTCCGGTGTCGACTCCCTGGGGGGTGACATCACCATTATCGGCAATTGCTCTGCCTCCACGCCAACATCGTCCTCATACATGTCGACACACACGTACCGACACACAGCAGACACACAGGGAATGCTCTTATCGAAGACAGGACCCCACTAGCCCTTTGGGGAGACAGAGGGAGAGTTTGCCAGCACACACCCAAGCGCTATAATATATATGGGAACAACCTTATATAAGTGTTGTTCCTTATAGCAGCTTAAATATATCCAATATATCGCCAAAAAATGCCCCCCCTCTCTGTTTTACCCTGTTTCTGTAGTGCAGTGCAGGGGAGAGTCCTGGGAGCCTTCCTCACAGCGGAGCTGAGCAGGAAAATGGCGCTGTGTGCTGAGGAGAATAAGCCCCGCCCCCTATTTCGGCGGGCTTTCCTCCCGTAGTTTCAGATAACTGGCATGGGTTAAATACATAAATATAGCCTTAATGGCTATATGTGATGTATTCTTTTGCCAAAAGGTATTAAAATATTGCTGCCCAGGGCGCCCCCAGCAGCGCCCTGCACCCTCCGTGACCGCTTGGTGTGAAGTGTGTGACAACAATGGCGCACAGCTGCAGTGCTGTGCGCTACCTTCATGAAGACTGAAGAGCCTTCTGCCGCCTGTTTCCGGACCTTCAATCTTCAGCATCTGTAAGGGGGGTCGGCGGCGCGGCTCCGGGACGAACCCCAGGGTGAGACCTGTGTTCCGACTCCCTCTGGAGCTAATGGTGTCCAGTAGCCTAAGAATCCAATCCATCCTGCACGCAGGTGAGTTGAAATTCTCTCCCCTAAGTCCCTCGATGCAGTGAACCTGTTGCCAGCAGGACTCACTGAAAATAAAAAACCTAAAAAACTTTTTCTAAGCAGCTCTTTAAGAGAGCCACCTAGATTGCACCCTGCTCGGACGGGCACAAAAACCTAACTGAGGCTTGGAGGAGGGTCATAGGGGGAGGAGCCAGTACACACCACCTAATCCTAAAGCTTTATTTTTGTGCCCTGTCTCCTGCGGAGCCGCTATTCCCCATGGTCCTGACGGAGTCCCCAGCATCCACTTAGGACGTTAGAGAAATATGTGTACCGTAACTAAAATGTTGTTTCATTACACCACATACAGATGCCGACAACATTCCCCCGGACACCCAGCAGGTCACACAAATGGAGGAAACCTTTGTCCTATATCTCCAGCCAATAGAACCAACAATACCAACAACCCCACCTGTGAGTACGCCTCCAACACAAACCACACCTGCCCCACAAATGAGTCCTACATCACCACAAGTCACACCACAGGATCAGGCATTTTGGAATAGTTGGTCAACCCAGCAGGCCAATCACCTGGTTGTCTGCGCAGGCAAACGCAATTTCTAGCTACTCTGCCACATCAGCTTCCCCGAATAAGTCGTTATAGTAGTCAGATAAATATGCAAGTCACTAGAATTGCAAATATGATGGAATTTATCCGTGCAGACAACACACATATGATGAACACATTCCAGAGAGTAATGGATGAACAACACAGACAGCACCAAAACTACCTCAACATTTTGGAAACCAACCAATTGCTAATAGAAAGCATAAGCAGAATTATGGAAAGTCACACTGCAGCTACCACAGAACTCACTGCTACTCTGAGTAACCTGAGCCAAAACATCAGTTTACAACAAGCTACACAACCAAGCACCAGCTCAGGAACCACAACTCCGATCATTACCCCAGTTACCTCCCCACTAAGGCGATCCAGCCGTACATGGACAAACGTCACTGGGAAAGGCACAGCAGCCTCCAAAGTGCCTCCCAAAAAATAGGCATCCGGTTTTGATGTTCATTCTGTTTAGGAGAAAACTGTGTAAGTTGTACTGTATGAAGGACACTGAAAATGTACATTGGACCTTATTTAAGTCACCCATTATGTTCTTTTTGGGAAGTCAGAATCACTCTCAGTCTTACATGACCATTCATACACTTAGTCAAAATAATATAACTAACAAATTGTCCTTGATCAGTGTCTATATTCTTTCCATTCCTAATTCTAATTGTCATTATTGTTGTGTTATTTTTTTGGAGTTTGTCTATGTTTTGGTCCATGTAATTTTAGGCTTTAGTCTATTGCCATTATTCCTTGGTCAGTAACAATATATTCTGCAGGCCTAAATCCAATCAATCAATCAATCAATCAATCAATCATTCATTAGTTATTGGGCAGTATTCCAATTCTTTGCAGGCCTAATTCCAATCAATCAAACATTATTCCTTGGTCAGTAACCATATATTCTGCAGGCCTAATTCCTATCAATCAATCATTAGTTATTGGTCAGTATTCCAATTATTTGCAGGCCTAATTCCAGTCAATCAATCAATCAATCATTAATTAGTTTTGGACAGTATTCCAATTTTTTTGCAGGCCTAATTCCAATCAATCAATCAATCAATCATTAGTTATTGGTCAGTATTCCAATTCTTTGTAGGCCTAATTCCAATCAATCAATCAATCATTATTCCTTGGTCAGTAACCATATATTCTGCAGGCCTAATTCCAATTAATCAAATCAATCAATCATTAATTAGTTATTGGTCAGTATTCCAATTCTTTGCAGGCCTAATTCCAATCAATCAATCAATCATTATTCCTTGGTCAGTAACAATATATTCTGCAAGCCTAATTCCAAACACTATTCCTAGGTCATTATCCATATTGTTTACCTTAACAAAGCTATTTAGTAATACTTGAGCATTACGTGTGTGGATTGTTACCAAAACCAATGTCATTGTTATGTTGTCATGTATTTTCATTATGACAATGTCATGATTCATTCAGTAAAATGAGGCTTTACACCTATTTTAAACTTTGTATTTGGTTTGCGGTGTGAGTATGCCATGTTTAAACACAATTACAATGGCCATGTATCCACATTATGAATATGTTAATTGTAAACATTATGTTTTGTTCACAAACTATTACGCAGTTTCAACTTACAAAAAACAAGTCATGTGTGAGTTAATCACTTGTATTGGTTCTCTGTGGTTTGGCCACAAAATCATGTGTCCTTAAACAAGGAAAACTGTCCAATAAAATTAATACCAACTCAACACATGCTTGGCTTCCTGAACAACCCATGAACAGCACACATAATATTTAGAATACACAGAGCCAAAAAATATATTACACATGCATCTATGATATGTGACCAATGCATTGTTCATATATATATATATATATATATATATATATATATATATATATATATGTAAAAAAAAAGGGGGGGAAATGTATGCACATATATATGTAATTATTTTGAAACATATATTATAAAATATATATATATATATATATATATATATATATATATTTCCAAAAGCAGTCGGCACTCAAACTTCCAAAGTCAAATTGCTCATGGTGCTCAGTCAAAGTTCAGCATATATGTCCAATAAAGAAAGGCACTCCAGAGACTTACATAAAGTTGAAATCTGTATTAGGTCGAACGTTTTCGGGGATACAACCCCTTCCTCAGGACCACACCAGTACAAAACAGTGATAAAATTACCTTACCTATATACCCCACCAAACACTCACCTGCCGCTTATCAGCTCGTTAGGAGCAAATCAATTTGCCTCACAGACAAACCCATTTCCACCACAGGTGTATCGGTTGCCATGGGAACAACCCACTCATGTTCCACAAGGACCATAGCTCACCTGCGTGCGCTAGTAGTCTGGAACGCAAAGGGCAGCTCACTGCAGCTCTTAGTAGTGACATCGTCAACCGCAGCCACTCCCAGCGGCACCCGCCGGAGCGGGTCACCAAGGAGACATGTAAACACAGTCTCCACAGCGCCAGCACCGTATCCACGAGTACACTGCAGAGAGCGGCTCAGGAGACGTTCACCTACTCAATCAGCAGCAGGGGTGTATATTATGGCCTATAGTTAGATCTGACCCGGAGCTACCCTGTTTTTCACAAGTGAGACCAGTGGCGGCCTTTAAACGAGGCCGTAATTTACGTGACCGTTTGGTACGCCCTGATATTACAGGAATGGGCAATAAGTTGCCCTGTAATGTGTACTTTAAACCCCCTGGATGCTACAGATGTAGTTCTTGTACCACCTGTAGTCATATGGTGGCATGTAAATCTTTTAAGCACCCACATGTGAACAAGGTGTATGATATTCGTCATGTGCTTTCGTGTAGTTCTTCCTATGTGGTGTATGTGGTGGTTTGTCCCTGTAATTTACATTACATGGGACAAACCACTCATAAATTTAGTGAAAGAATGGCTGCACATCGTTCAGCCATTCATTTGTCCTCCCTAGGCAGCAAAATCAACCAACCTGTTGCAAAGCATTTTACGGAGGCAGGGCATTTTTTGGCCTCATTTAGGCATTTTAGAATTGACCATGTTCCCCCTTCATTACGGGGGGGGTGATAGAGCAAAAATTTTATTAATCAAAGAATCCAAATGGATTTTTCGTCTGGGGACCATCTCTCCTGGTGGCCTCAATGAAAAGATCAATTGGAACATGTTATAATTCCTGTGACAAATTACTAGATATGTTGCATATTAATTTTACTGTATCTTTTTGCAATTTTATGTTTTGCACTATAATTATCGATATTGTCTCTACCTGCACAGTGTTATTATCATTGTCATTATTATTTTTTGTTAAGATTTATATTGTTCTGTTTTTATACACCCCTGCTGCTGATTGAGTAAGTGAACGTCTCCTGAGCCGCTCTCTGCAGTGTACTCGTGGATACGGTGCTGGCGCTGTGGAGACTGTTTACATGTCTCCTTGGTGACCCGCTCCGGCGGGTGCCGCTGGGAGTGGCTGCGGTTGACGATGTCACTACTAAGAGCTGCAGTGAGCTGCCCTTTGCGTTCCAGACTACCAGTGCACGCAGGTGAGCTATGGTCCTTGTGGAACATGAGTGGGTTGTTCCCATGGCAACCGATACACCTGTGGTGGAAATGGGTTTGTCTGTGAGGCAAATTGATTTGCTCCTAACGAGCTGATAAGCGGCAGGTGAGTGTTTGGTGGGGTATATAGGTAAGGTAATTTTATCACTGTTTTGTACTGGTGTGGTCCTGAGGAAGGGGTTGTATCCCCAAAAACGTTCGACCTAATACAGATTTCAACTATATGTAAGTCTCTGGAGTGCCTTTCTTTATTGGACATATATATATATATATATATATATATAATTGGAAAAGCACACCAAAAATAACTACAAAAACACGTATACTTACCGGAAAAATGCTGGAGGATTAGTTCTTGCCTTACCTGCCTCCCTACATCTGTACTCCAAGTGTCGACAGATGTTTCTAACTCCTTTACTTGCTGACTGTTTTCTTCATCAGCCTCCTCCACCTCCTCAACATGTGGCAGATGTTGTTGCAAACACATGTTATGAAGAAAACAGCAGCAGAACACAATCCTAGTCACCTTTAAGGGACTATACAACAAAAGTCCACCAGAATTATTAAGACACCGAAACCTAGATTTCAGTACCCCAAAACATCTTTCTATCACATTCCGAGTGCACTTATGTGCATGATTGAAATTGTGTTCAGCAGGGGAGTCAGGATGGGACAATGGAGTCAGAAGCCAAGAGAAACAGCCATAACCCCCATCACCTGAAAGACATATATAGTATGGAGTGTAAAGTAGGTATTCAGCCACACATTGCTGGCATAGTGGTCAGTTTAACAAAATATAGATGTATACACATATCTAGTTACATACCCAGCAGCCATCCAGCGGGCATTTGTCTGGCCTCAAATTTATCAAAGAGGGATGACTGACTAAGGATGAAGGAGTCATGCATCTGCCAGGGTAACCCGCAACAACACTCATTATTTTAAGGTTTACATCACAAACCACCTGGACATTAGTGGAGTGGTCCAGATGCCGATTGGTATAAATATACTGCCTGCCCCGAGGAGGTCTTAGCTGAACGTGTTTGCAATCTATGGCACCTAGCACATTGGGCATGCCAGCAAGGCCATAGAAAGCTACCCTGACTGCATGCCACTGAGACGCCTGGGTAGGGAAGCAGATAGAGGCATCTACGTGGGGTTGCAAAGCATCCAACACCTGTGTGTACATTTGAACAAATGAGGTGAGTGAGATGAGTACAAATATCAACAACACTGTGTAATGTAACATTCCGCATAAACTATTTTGGCATAGATGAGTATGTATGGTATACATAACCTGATTTAAGTATTTTGCAAAGGTGGGCTGTGAGATTCCAATGACATCACCACACACAGCCTGAAAGCTGCCAGTAGCCAGAAAGTGCAATACAGCCAGGAGTTTGTGCAGGCCTGAGATAGAGCAAGAGTGTGCTGTCTCAGGATCTAGGTCCAGTTTGACAAGGTCATAAAGACGAAAAATTATGTTTCTATTTAGCCGGAACATCTCTATGACCTGTTCATCGGCCAATGCATTTAAGTTTAAACGCCCCCTAAAAAAACGAGGCCTGCGAAGCCTCCACGGAACCTGTACAACCTGCTTACCATGTTCAGTTTCATGGCCCTGGTTTCTTCCAGACTGATAGAGCAGTCTCAGGAATCCCACAGCACACAATACTTCACTGCAACACAGCCAAAGCAGCCATTTCAGAGTGAGGGATGTGAGTAATGTGCTTAGGCCCCTTTTAAAGGCTCACAAATTCAGGTGTGATTAAGGGTGAAGTTGAAACACATGTAAACACTAGAGATGAGCGGGTTCGGTTTCTTTGAATCCGAACCCGCACGAACTTCACTTTTTTTTTCACGGGTCCGAGCGACTCGGATCTTCCCGCCTTGCTCGGTTAACCCGAGCGCGCCCGAACGTCATCATGACGCTGTCGGATTCTCGCGAGACTCAGATTCTATATAAGGAGCCGCGCGTCGCCGCCATTTTCACACGTGCATTGAGATTGATAGGGAGAGGACGTGGCTGGCGTCCTCTCCATTTAGATTAGATTTAGAAGAGAGAGAGAGATTGCTGTGATACTGTAGATTAGAAGAGAGTGCAGACAGAGTTTAGTGACTGACGACCACAGTGACCAGTGACCACCAGAGACAGTGCAGTTGTTTGTTTTATTTAATATATCCGTTCTCTGCCTGAAAAAAACGATACACAGTCACACAGTGACTCAGTCTGTGTGCACTGCTCAGCCCAGTGTGCTGCACATCAATGTATTGTATATAAAGCTTATAATTGTGGGGGAGACTGGGGAGCACTGCAGGTTGTTATAGCAGGAGCCAGGAGTACATGATAAATAATATTATATTAAAATTAAACAGTGCACACTTTTGCTGCAGGAGTGCCACTGCCAGTGTGACTAGTGGTGACCAGTGCCTGACCACCAGTATATTAGTAGTATTGTATACTATCTCTTTATCAACCAGTCTATATTAGCAGCAGACACAGTACAGTGCGGTAGTTCACGGCTGTGGCTACCTCTGTGTCGGCACTCGGCAGGCAGTCCGTCCATCCATAATTGTATTATAATATATACCACCTAACCGTGTTTTTTTTTTCATTCTTTATACCGTCGTCATACTAGTTGTTACGAGTATACTACTATCTCTTTATCAACCAGTGTACAGTGCGGTAGTTCACGGCTGTGGCTACCTCTGTGTCGGCACTCGGCAGGCAGTCCGTCCAACCATAATTGTATTATATACCACCTAACCGTGGTTTTTTTTTCATTCTTTATACCGTCGTCATACTAGTTGTTACGAGTATACTACTATCTCTTTATCAACCAGTGTACAGTGCGGTAGTTCACGGCTGTGGCTACCTCTGTGTCGGCACTCGGCAGGCAGTCCGTCCATCCATAATTGTATTATAATATATACCACCTAACCGTGGTTTTTTTTTCATTCTTTATACCGTCGTCATACTAGTTGTTACGAGTATACTACTATCTCTTTATCAACCAGTGTACAGTGCGGTAGTTCACGGCTGTGGCTACCTCTGTGTCGGCACTCGGCAGGCAGTCCGTCCAACCATAATTGTATTATAATATATACCACCTAACCGTGGTTTTTTTTTCATTCTTTATACCGTCGTCATACTAGTTGTTACGAGTATACTACTATCTCTTTATCAACCAGTGTACAGTGCGGTAGTTCACGGCTGTGGCTACCTCTGTGTCGGCACTCGGCAGGCAGTCCGTCCAACCATAATTGTATTATATACCACCTAACCGTGGTTTTTTTTTCATTCTTTATACCGTCGTCATACTAGTTGTTACGAGTATACTACTATCTCTTTATCAACCAGTGTACAGTGCGGTAGTTCACGGCTGTGGCTACCTCTGTGTCGGCACTCGGCAGGCAGTCCGTCCAACCATAATTGTATTATATACCACCTAACCGTGGTTTTTTTTTCATTCTTTATACCGTCGTCATACTAGTTGTTACGAGTATACTACTATCTCTTTATCAACCAGTGTACAGTGCGGTAGTTCACGGCTGTGGCTACCTCTGTGTCGGCACTCGGCAGGCAGTCCGTCCAACCATAATTGTATTATAATATATACCACCTAACCGTGGTTTTTTTTTCATTCTTTATACCGTCGTCATACTAGTTGTTACGAGTATACTACTATCTCTTTATCAACCAGTGTACAGTGCGGTAGTTCACGGCTGTGGCTACCTCTGTGTCGGCACTCGGCAGGCAGTCCGTCCATCCATAATTGTATTATAATATATACCACCTAACCGTGGTTTTTTTTTCATTCTTTATACCGTCGTCATACTAGTTGTTACGAGTATACTACTATCTCTTTATCAACCAGTGTACAGTGCGGTAGTTCACGGCTGTGGCTACCTCTGTGTCGGCACTCGGCAGGCAGTCCGTCCAACCATAATTGTATTATATACCACCTAACCGTGGTTTTTTTTTCATTCTTTATACCGTCGTCATACTAGTTGTTACGAGTATACTACTATCTCTTTATCAACCAGTGTACAGTGCGGTAGTTCACGGCTGTGGCTACCTCTGTGTCGGCACTCGGCAGGCAGTCCGTCCAACCATAATTGTATTATAATATATACCACCTAACCGTGGTTTTTTTTTCATTCTTTATACCGTCGTCATACTAGTTGTTACGAGTATACTACTATCTCTTTATCAACCAGTGTACAGTGCGGTAGTTCACGGCTGTGGCTACCTCTGTGTCGGCACTCGGCAGGCAGTCCGTCCATCCATAATTGTATTATAATATATACCACCTAACCGTGGTTTTTTTTTCATTCTTTATACCGTCGTCATACTAGTTGTTACGAGTATACTACTATCTCTTTATCAACCAGTGTACAGTGCGGTAGTTCACGGCTGTGGCTACCTCTGTGTCGGCACTCCGCAGGCAGTCCGTCCAACCATAATTGTATTATAATATATACCACCTAACCGTGGTTTTTTTTTCATTCTTTATACCGTCGTCATACTAGTTGTTACGAGTATACTACTATCTCTTTATCAACCAGTGTACAGTGCGGTAGTTCACGGCTGTGGCTACCTCTGTGTCGGCACTCGGCAGGCAGTCCGTCCATCCATAATTGTATTATATACCACCTAACCGTGGTTTTTTTATACCACCTAACCGTGGCAGTCCGTCCATAATTGTATACTAGTATCCAATCCATCCATCTCCATTGTTTACCTGAGGTGCCTTTTAGTTCTGCCTATAAAATATGGAGAACAAAAAAGTTGAGGTTCCAAAATTAGGGAAAGATCAAGATCCACTTCCACCTCGTGCTGAAGCTGCTGCCACTAGTCATGGCCGAGACGATGAAATGCCAGCAACGTCGTCTGCCAAGGCCGATGCCCAATGTCATAGTACAGAGCATGTCAAATCCAAAACACCAAATATCAGAAAAAAAAGGACTCCAAAACCTAAAATAAAATTGTCGGAGGAGAAGCGTAAACTTGCCAATATGCCATTTACCACACGGAGTGGCAAGGAACGGCTGAGGCCCTGGCCTATGTTCATGGCTAGTGGTTCAGCTTCACATGAGGATGGAAGCACTCAGCCTCTCGCTAGAAAACTGAAAAGACTCAAGCTGGCAAAAGCACCGCAAAGAACTGTGCGTTCTTTGAAATCCCAAATCCACAAGGAGAGTCCAATTGTGTCGGTTGCGATGCCTGACCTTCCCAACACTGGACGTGAAGAGCATGCGCCTTCCACCATTTGCACGCCCCCTGCAAGTGCTGGAAGGAGCACCCGCAGTCCAGTTCCTGATAGTCAGATTGAAGATGTCAGTGTTGAAGTACACCAGGATGAGGAGGATATGGGTGTTGCTGGCGCTGGGGAGGAAATTGACCAGGAGGATTCTGATGGTGAGGTGGTTTGTTTAAGTCAGGCACCCGGGGAGACACCTGTTGTCCGTGGAAGGAATATGGCCGTTGACATGCCAGGTGAAAATACCAAAAAAATCAGCTCTTCGGTGTGGAGGTATTTCACCAGAAATGCGGACAACAGGTGTCAAGCCGTGTGTTCCCTTTGTCAAGCTGTAATAAGTAGGGGTAAGGACGTTAACCACCTCGGAACATCCTCCCTTATACGTCACCTGCAGCGCATTCATAATAAGTCAGTGACAAGTTCAAAAACTTTGGGTGACAGCGGAAGCAGTCCACTGACCAGTAAATCCCTTCCTCTTGTAACCAAGCTCACGCAAACCACCCCACCAACTCCCTCAGTGTCAATTTCCTCCTTCCCCAGGAATGCCAATAGTCCTGCAGGCCATGTCACTGGCAAGTCTGACGAGTCCTCTCCTGCCTGGGATTCCTCCGATGCATCCTTGCGTGTAACGCCTACTGCTGCTGGCGCTGCTGTTGTTGCCGCTGGGAGTCGATGGTCATCCCAGAGGGGAAGTCGTAAGCCCACTTGTACTACTTCCAGTAAGCAATTGACTGTTCAACAGTCCTTTGCGAGGAAGATGAAATATCACAGCAGTCATCCTACTGCAAAGCGGATAACTGAGTCCTTGACAACTATGTTGGTGTTAGACGTGCGTCCGGTATCCGCCGTTAGTTCACAGGGAACTAGACAATTTATTGAGGCAGTGTGCCCCCGTTACCAAATACCATCTAGGTTCCACTTCTCTAGGCAGGCGATACCGAGAATGTACACGGACGTCAGAAAAAGACTCACCAGTGTCCTAAAAAATGCAGTTGTACCCAATGTCCACTTAACCACGGACATGTGGACAAGTGGAGCAGGGCAGGGTCAGGACTATATGACTGTGACAGCCCACTGGGTAGATGTATGGACTCCCGCCGCAAGAACAGCAGCGGCGGCACCAGTAGCAGCATCTCGCAAACGCCAACTCTTTCCTAGGCAGGCTACGCTTTGTATCACCGCTTTCCAGAATACGCACACAGCTGAAAACCTCTTACGGCAACTGAGGAAGATCATCGCGGAATGGCTTACCCCAATTGGACTCTCCTGTGGATTTGTGGCATCGGACAACGCCAGCAATATTGTGTGTGCATTAAATATGGGCAAATTCCAGCACGTCCCATGTTTTGCACATACCTTGAATTTGGTGGTGCAGAATTTTTTAAAAAACGACAGGGGCGTGCAAGAGATGCTGTCGGTGGCCAGAAAAATTGCGGGACACTTTCGGCGTACAGGCACCACGTACAGAAGACTGGAGCACCACCAAAAACTACTGAACCTGCCCTGCCATCATCTGAAGCAAGAAGTGGTAACGAGGTGGAATTCAACCCTCTATATGCTTCAGAGGTTGGAGGAGCAGCAAAAGGCCATTCAAGCCTATACAATTGAGCACGATATAGGAGATGGAATGCACCTGTCTCAAGTGCAGTGGAGAATGATTTCAACGTTGTGCAAGGTTCTGATGCCCTTTGAACTTGCCACACGTGAAGTCAGTTCAGACACTGCCAGCCTGAGTCAGGTCATTCCCCTCATCAGGCTTTTGCAGAAGAAGCTGGAGGCATTGAAGAAGGAGCTAACACGGAGCGATTCCGCTAGGCATGTGGGACTTGTGGATGCAGCCCTTAATTCGCTTAACAAGGATTCACGGGTGGTCAATCTGTTGAAATCAGAGCACTACATTTTGGCCACCGTGCTCGATCCTAGATTTAAAGCCTACCTCGGATCTCTCTTTCCGGCAGACACAGGTCTGCTGGGGTTGAAAGACCTGCTGGTGACAAAATTGTCAAGTCAAGCGGAACGCGACCTGTCAACATCTCCTCCTTCACATTCTCCCGCAACTGGGGGTGCGAGGAAAAGGCTCAGAATTCCGAGCCCACCCGCTGGCGGTGATGCAGGGCAGTCTGGAGCGACTGCTGATGCTGACATCTGGTCCGGACTGAAGGACCTGACAACGATTACGGACATGTCATCTACTGTCACTGCATATGATTCTCTCAACATTGATAGAATGGTGGAGGATTATATGAGTGACCGCATCCAAGTAGGCACGTCACACAGTCCGTACTTATACTGGCAGGAAAAAGAGGCAATTTGGAGGCCCTTGCACAAACTGGCTTTATTCTACCTAAGTTGCCCTCCCACAAGTGTGTACTCCGAAAGAGTGTTTAGTGCCGCCGCTCACCTTGTCAGCAATCGGCGTACGAGGTTACATCCAGAAAATGTGGAGAAGATGATGTTCATTAAAATGAATTATAATCAATTCCTCCGCGGAGACATTGACCAGCAGCAATTGCCTCCACAAAGTACACAGGGAGCTGAGATGGTGGATTCCAGTGGGGACGAATTGATAATCTGTGAGGAGGGGGATGTACACGGTGATATATCGGAGGGTGAAGATGAGGTGGACATCTTGCCTCTGTAGAGCCAGTTTGTGCAAGGAGAGATTAATTGCTTCTTTTTTGGGGGGGGTCCAAACCAACCCGTCATATCAGTCACAGTCGTGTGGCAGACCCTGTCACTGAAATGATGGGTTGGTTAAAGTGTGCATGTCCTGTTTTGTTTATACAACATAAGGGTGGGTGGGAGGGCCCAAGGATAATTCCATCTTGCACCTCTTTTTTCTTTTCTTTTTCTTTGCATCATGTGCTGATTGGGGAGGGTTTTTTGGAAGGGACATCCTGCGTGACACTGCAGTGCCACTCCTAGATGGGCCCGGTGTTTGTGTCGGCCACTAGGGTCGCTAATCTTACTCACACAGCTACCTCATTGCGCCTCTTTTTTTCTTTGCGTCATGTGCTGTTTGGGGAGGGTTTTTTGGAAGGGACATCCTGCGTGACACTGCAGTGCCACTCCTAGATGTGCCCGGTGTTTGTGTCGGCCACTAGGGTCGCTAATCTTACTCACACAGCTACCTCATTGCGCCTCTTTTTTTCTTTGCGTCATGTGCTGTTTGGGGAGGGTTTTTTGGAAGGGACATCCTGCGTGACACTGCAGTGCCACTCCTAGATGTGCCCGGTGTTTGTGTCGGCCACTAGGGTCGCTAATCTTACTCACACAGTCAGCTACCTCATTGCGCCTCTTTTTTTCTTTGCGTCATGTGCTGTTTGGGGAGGGTTTTTTGGAAGGGCCATCCTGCGTGACACTGCAGTGCCACTCCTAGATGGGCCCGGTGTTTGTGTCGGCCACTAGGGTCGCTAATCTTACTCACACAGCTACCTCATTGCGCCTCTTTTTTTCTTTGCGTCATGTGCTGTTTGGGGAGGGTTTTTTGGAAGGGACATCCTGCGTGACACTGCAGTGCCACTCCTAGATGGGCCCGGTGTTTGTGTCGGCCACTAGGGTCGCTTATCTTACTCACACAGCGACCTCGGTGCAAATTTTAGGACTAAAAATAATATTGTGAGGTGTGAGGTATTCAGAATAGACTGAAAATGAGTGTAAATTATGGTTTTTGAGGTTAATAATACTTTGGGATCAAAATGACCCCCAAATTCTATGATTTAAGCTGTTTTTTAGTGTTTTTGGAAAAAAACACCCGAATCCAAAACACACCCGAATCCGACAAAAATAATTCGGTGAGGTTTTGCCAAAACGCGTTCGAACCCAAAACACGGCCGCGGAACCGAACCCAAAACCAAAACACAAAACCCGAAAAATTTCAGGCGCTCATCTCTAGTAAACACGCCAGCCAAAAGCAGGTCTATTATTTTCCCCACTTTTTTTTACGATTCCAAATTTTTCACGGTCGCAATTGCCCTTTCACGGAGGACATTACAAATACAAAAGCTTGGTAAATTACCATGTTCTATACCTAAACAGCCGTGTTTGACCAATGGTGTATTCATTCGCATTTGTGAACTCTGCCGCAAAAATCAATACGAATAGCCCCAACACTGCAGAGATTTGTGTTTAGTAAATTCCCGAGATGACACTTAGAAAAAAAAACCAAACTCGGACAAAATCGGGACCTTAGTAAATATACCCCCTGGAGTGCAGCCTGCGTGTCAGCACTGCTCTCCATACCCTTATGCCGCCATTGAAGCCGGTGACCCGCTAACTGGGACACCGGCCATCTACTCACTACTCTTCTGTCTTCTGGCTCTGTTACCGGTGGCGGCATGCTGCGGGTCTGTATGCTCGCCGTGGTGGGGCTTGCGAATAGGACCCTCAAGAGCTCAGTGTCCTGTCAGCGGGGAATGGGACCATTAACCCTGGAGGAGGTTGCGCCATTCCCTGCCCCCCCCCCCCCTAAATCCCACGAAGCAGACAGGCTGTTGCCAAACAGTGATGTCTGAAAACAACAAACAGCAAAATAAATGTCAAAAACTCTTCAGGAGTTTCCCTAAGCGTGACCGGCTCCACGGGCACATTTTCTAAACTGAGTCTGGTAGGAGGGGCATAGAGAGAGGAGCCAGCCCACACTATTGATTTCTTAAAGTGCCAATGGCTCCTAGTGGACCCGTCTATACCCCATGGTACTAATGTGGACCCCAGTATCCTCTAGGACGTAAGAGAAAGCTTATTTAGCATCCATGGATATGACTACCTGATCACTGGAACCACCCATCCAATCTAATTGTTGTACCACGGCCAACACCTTATGCACATTAATGACTGAATGATGACCATGGATAAAACGTGTTTGGTCTGGGAAATCACCGTGGGCAGTATAAATTTCAATTGGTCCACTAAGATCTTAGTGAATAGCTTATAGTCAGTGTTCAGGAGAGAAATGGGGCGATAGGACCTAGGATCTTCTTTGTCTTTCCCCTGTTTAGGTAATACCTTTACTATTGCCAAATTACAAGGGGTAATTGTATACCAAGCAAGATTGCATCTCCCACCTTACTGGATAAAATCTTGTAAAATTCCCCGGTCAGTCCGTTTCAGCTTAGCAATCACATAACATTTCCTCAGTAGTAATCGGTTCCAACCAACATTCCGAATCACAATCGGAAACTGTAGGGACAGATATACTATTCCAAAATGCAGATTTTTGTGCAACATCGATTTCATCTTCTGAGTACAATTTAGCATAGAAGTCACTAAATATTGCAATAATGTCAATACCTTTGTGCACCCTCTTACCGGCAGCCTTCTTCAGCATCGTAACATCAGACGTTGGTCTAATACCTCTGAGCAGATTCAATAGCATGTGGCCGGTTTCATTGCTATGCCTGAAAACTGGAAATTTGCATTAGTAATATATTGGGAAGTTTGATGATCAATAATGACCTCAAAATGAGTGTTTGCCTGAATATAGGCGCCTTTATTCTGAGGGTTAGGGCAAGACTGAAAGGAAGCAATAGGTATCAGTCAAGTTAGCTTGGGCCTGGAAATACGATGCTGAGCATAACTTCCTATATTTACTAACAAAGTATATTACCTCACCTCTCATAACAGATTTTGCCGTCTGCCAGAATAACATAGGATTTGAGGCGTGGTCACAATTCTTATGCACATATTCCATCCATCTAGCCTCCAAGGCGTTGCGAAACTTAATAGAAAAATATAGATAGGAGGGAATATGCCATTGATGGTGTGACCCCACATCTATCGCCAGTGCAACTGTACACAACATTAATGCATGATCAGAGATACATATAGGGGCAATCCCTGCATCAATAATTTTGGTAAAGATAGTGGATGATGTCAAGTAAAATCCCTGTGTTTTGGGTGGGACGCTCTCCAACAATCTATCAAGTACAATTAATAAGTAAATTATTTAATGCCTATGGTAGGTTTACGTGGCATACGGGGCAGGAAGATTTATCCATAGCGGGCAGGCCTACCATATTAAAATCACCCTCAACAAATAGCTGAGAATCGACATAGGGATATAGTTTAGTCAGCACTGGTCAAAAAAACGCGTTAGAATAAGCAGTCGGTGCATAATTATTGAAGAACACATATTTCTCTTGTAATATAGTAGGTTCCACCAGGACAAATCGCCCTTCAGGGTCTACATATAAAGGTACAATCGTAGAAGTATGAGACTTTTTAACCAAAATTGCAACACCCCAAGCCTTTGAGGAATAAGAAGCGAACACCGCCACAATAAAACCCATAATGCCTAATTAACATGCTCTATTTCAGAAAGGTGGGTCTTCTGTAGTAGAGGTCCATAGACCTGTTGTTTTTTAAGGTACATTAATAAATTCTTACGTTTGATAGGGGAATTTATACCCCCTACATTCCAAGAGCAAATCTTCAATAACAACAGAAATGAAAGAGCACACTGAGACTCGGATTCCCTACCACATACCCACATCCCATCAGTACACACACAACACATATACCAAACACAACGTGAAAGGAAAACCCCCCAAAAATAAAAACAAAAAATGGAGAAAAAAATAACAGGAATTTAAGGCAGAAGGAGGAGCATACTAAGTTATATACTTCCGTATACACACACAAACCTTTAAAATAGTTATGTATAAAGCAATGCCTCCTGGGCAACATGATGACCCAGCACCCCACAAAAACTACAATACCAAGCATTAGGAAATGGGGCAACAAGCAAACAGAGTTATATGAATTAGAGTAATGTGGAAAAGCACATTATCCACACAAACCAATAGCAACCGGAGAACAAGGCTATGGCAGAAAGTCAGGGAACGGTGAGTCCAAAAATATAAAAGTCCAAGGTCTTTATATAGCAAGGAGACAGGCACGTCAGCCAGGTGGAGAAAAAGGCTCTGTATCCATTCGGAGGTACGCTTGTGCGTCTTCAGGAGTATAGAAGTCTTTGAAAGAGTTTCCTTCAAATATGCGCAGCTGCACCGGATAAAGGAGACAAATTTACGGTTATCTTTAATTAGCTTACTGCAGATCACAGAATTTTTTTTCCTAGTTCTGGTGACTTCGGCCAAATAGTCTTCAAACAAATGCAGCCTGTGCGTCCCCCATTGTAACTATTTCTGTACACGGGACGTGAGCCAGAACAACTGTTTGTGAAGGTAGCTAAAACTTCTGAAAAATGTGTCCCTCGGGCGCACATTCACACCATTCCGCATTGGTCCCAGATGGTGTGCGCGTTCCACCACCATATCTCCATAATCTTTCTCAACCCCCCAGCAAAGCAGACAATGTGTTTTGTATAAGATGGTGTAACATTGGCCCCTTAACCAACTTCGGGAGCCCCACCAGCCTTAAGTTGTTCCTCCTGATCGATATTCGAGATTATCCTGCTTATTAGAATCACATAAAAAGACTTCTGTAATCAGCAGCATGTGATTTCAAATTCTGAACATCATGGGATACTGCTCCCATCAGGGATTCAGCCTGACTGAATCTCTTTGTGAGCTAAGTGTTCAGTAATGGAATGCTTAAAGGTGTCAGCCAGTTCCTTAAACATGGGGGCTATGGTTTCCTTACCATGTCTTGGTATAAGTCATGGGCTGGGGTAGAGAAGACTGAATCAGCAGGGCCAGTGGGGGAAGATCCCGGTGACAGCACTGTGTCAGGCAGCATGGCGGGTGCAGTCTCCATCTTGGAAAGCTTCAGCGGTGTCTGCGCGGACCTCTGGCGTTGCTGACATTTTGGCATGGGAGGGAAATATATCTCCATGCAGTGGGGAAGCGTTCCTGGGACCTTCCTATAGACTCCCAGCAGGTGAGCCATTCGACGGTTGAATAGGGGGGTGCCGCCCTCAGCACAGCCCACAGATCTCTGCTAAGCTGCTGCTGCAGCCATGCAAGCCGGAACTGGAAGTATCTCCAGGTTATTCTTAATGTATTTGGAAACTGTCTGGGTTTCAGGTATTGACAGAGGTCAGACTCTTCCCTGAGGAGGCCCTTTTCTGGGTAACAAATTGATATGGCAGACCCATTCCCTATGAGCGGGTAGTGTGTCAGCAGCTGTTTTTGCTAAACACATCTCTGAAGGACTGATATCTAGCTGGTAGAGAGTCTTGAGTCAAATTTTGAATAACTCGATGTATGTGTCTGTTGGCAAGCATCCCTGATAGTATTGAGAGCCCCATGAAACTTTTTTTGGGTTTACTCCAGTCTGATATGGGAGTATGCATATTATACAATGTATACGTATGGAATGTATACGTATTATCAAGGAAGACCCTGAAAAATGTAACTCTCAGCTGAAGGAAGCACATAGAAGGATGCTAACTCTCTATGGAGAGCACCAACCTGCATGGTTAGATCTGAAGTTCAGGAGCGAATAATAGCTGTGGGAATTTCATTCGCATCCACACTGATGATACAGAGGGGAGTCTGCAAAGGCACACAAGGAATTCCAAGCTACTCATATTTCTTGGCCATGAAAAAATAAATCTAGAAAGGCCTTGAGCAGTTTAGAAGGTTTCTCCAGCAACAAGGACACATCAATAATGAACCGTGATGAAGTATTTTCTTTTGGGGTGTGTTGAACTCTACCTAATCTGACCGCCCCTCAATCAGCTAGGTCCTCTTGTTTCCTGGATGTTTGGGATAACCTGTGATAACATTACCTGGCTCACAACAATATAAGCACAGCTTATTTTTGAGCCTCCATTTTCTTTCTTCAGCAGGAAGACGTGATTTTTCAATCTGTATGGGTTCTTCGTAGGTGCAACAGGAGTATTAAATTGAGGAGCAGGTTTAAAACTAAAACATTGGGACTGTTCCCTTTCCTGCACTCTCTCTCTCAATGGTGTAAGGTCATCCAGATACAAAAGGATATTAGATAATCTAGGGAAGTTGGCAAATCTCTGGACACCAGAGGTTCTCCAGGTGCCAGCATGTGGGGGAGACTTTCTGGCAGCTGTAGTCCAACTGTAAAGGACAATATTACTTTAAATCTATCTTTCGTCACCCAGGCATGGGTAGATTTGAGAGGAGGGACCCCTTATTTGGGGTGTTTCCACTTCCTGAGGAAACCCCAACCTGGGCTGACTTAATGGTGGTTACTGTACCTCGTCAAGTGTGTTCCCTGGCTGTGGCATTACTCCCCTTCTAGTGGAGCCCAGTACTGGTTCTTTAAATACAGGGGAAACCTGTGCAATTTTTCCCTTTATTTTTAGGACCAGGGCTAACTCAAAGAGCCTAGTGCTGCTTATGCTTTTGGGGGAGGGGGGACCCCAAACATTTTTGGACAGCAGCTTCACTTGTTAACATAAGCAGTTCCATAACCTATTGCGAATTAATTGGGCCCTCAGTCACTCTGAAGACAAGTAAAATCTCTTTGTGGGGTCTGACTCTGGCTGGGTCTGGGTGACACCCAGACCATTGACTACTGAAAGAATGCCCATGGATCACAGCTGATGGGAAGTAAAAGACAGTTGGTTGTTGTTGACGTCATGGGGACATAACCGCCGGCGACCATGGGCAAATCCTCTGATGCACCTGTATAGCCTCAGTGACAACAGCCATGCCCACCACGAAATCAGAACATTTTGGCATCCCAAAAACTGTTTTTGTGACACTGAGGTACAGAATCCAATTCCGGGAACAATCCTTGAAAATCTATAACATATAGCAACCTTAATGACATATTTTTTTTATGCAGTTGTTTTTAAAACAAATTGAAAAACTCCAAATTTCAAACAGAATGTTCTTTCCATAATGAAACTTAATCAAAATGGAAATAAAACTAAAACATTAAATGAGACAAAAGTAATTATTTTTTCTGAAACTTCATTGTTAACTGTCATTGAACTGAATGGAGCCAGTTAAGCCTTACTGTATATTACCTGCCTAAATAAAGTTGATGTTCGACTTATACAGTAGCACATCCTTTCTCCTGATGCATCCATATGCCGACATACAATCTACCAAAGTATGTGTTATTTTCTACACATGACATGTTTATTCTTGATATATCTATACACTTGAATCTACTGGATAACATAGTACAATATGACCTTAATTGCCCATGTGCTATGTTATGTACAGTATGCACTAGTGTATTTAAAATGGGAGCAGTGTGTGTAGCCCCTAAGTCTACAAGGGGGCCACTGCACACGTTGCACCCATTATTTCTATACTCATACCTCTGGAGTCCAGCGCCAACGTCAGAGCGTTGCGCTATTTTCCCGGAGATCTGCGCTCTCTAATGCTCAGACTCTCAGAGCAGCTAGCAGAGAGGAGGGGGCCCGAACAGAGGAGGCTGCACATGGGCCTACTCCTCTCTTAAAGCGCCCCTGTATGTATGACACATCTTTCATACCTAATGTATCAGATAGTCATTGAATGGAATGGGCCGGTGAAGCCGTATGCATCTTTTTGCGTAATATTATGTTCTATGTATAATGCATCTTTGCTTTGGATGCACAATACAATCAGATATTCTGATTACAGTATGTTATCTACATTAACACATAACTGTAAAATAAATATTTTAATGAACAAAAAGCACCTCAGTGATCATCAATATGGTAAAGGTTTTAAAAATAAGAATAGGATGTGATGTGTCAAAGTCAAAAATATTACACACACACACATATAAACTACAGAGTGGCCTCTGTTCGTGTGTGTTACCACCGTGCATGCCACAAAGACATATTCAACACATAGATTATACATAGACAAAACTTGTTTAGCAACAGACTTGTATCATAATTGTGTTTATATAATAGAATGTAAAACCGGAGATATATGTATTATTGGGATGGAACAAGTTAATTATATCATGCTTAGTGTCAAAAATATCAGGAGAATGTGTGGATTAATTTGATAGCTATGGGTAAATTCTAGCTCATTGCAACAATTAGTTATGAACAAATGTATGAAATATAAAGTCACATTCTATGAGAACAAAAGACTTCCTGTATCAACCTGGACATTGCTTGCATATGAACTGACCAATAACACACAAGGAATGAGAGACCTCCCTCTCCTGGACCAATGGAAGGAGACCGAAACCAACAGACTGTTAACTCCCACTGTTTGATATAGGCAGTTTCTAAGATATAGTTAGTTGCTGTTGCTGAGATGGAGGAAAGTTCTGTGGGACATGGTGACGTATGTTGGCTGTATCTGCTTCTTATTTAACTATAACTCTATACCACTTACCTAGGCTTATACATGTTATACTGAATCATATATTGTACATATGTTAATTTGTATGCATAACTTTTAATATTAAATACATATATATATATATATATCTGAGCGTTGGACCTCAGTAATACCATGTGTGCGACTACTTGCTTTCTTTTAAGGGACATAGTGCTGCAACGTTCAGTGCACTATTATCGTAAATGGTAATAAGATGTGCCTTGCGTCAGCAGTATATATTAACGCTGGCATTGAAATGTTTATTTAAAATAATATGGAAATTCACAGATGCAATATATATTTCTAGCATCAAGTGCTGTATGGGGATCAGTATGATATACCGACGGTCGGGATGTCAGCTGTCACTATGCCGACAATGGCATCCCGGCCGTCAATATGCTGACAACAGGGCAAGCGCAAAGAGTCCCCTTGCGGGCTCGCTGCTCTCACCACGCTGCGGGCTCGGTGGCTCTATTCCCACTGTATGGGTATCGTGGACACTCACAAGTGGTAATAGCCCCTGTTAGCTGGGATTCCAGCTGTCCGCATTGTCAGCCGACGAGATTCTGGCGTCTGTATCCTGACCACCAGGATCCTGACCGCTGGTGATAGTGGTTGCATATGGAAACATTGAATTGCTCTACCATAAGGCTGGTGAAAGTTTCAATGGTGAGGCAGATGGTGTTGTCTAAAGACTCACAAAGCATAATAGACACTGAAAGTTAGCATCTCAGTCCTTGAATTTTTAGATGTACGGATGTACACCAGGGAACTGCATTGTAGCATCATAAAGTCACAGACACAACTGCAGCAAAACACGTAATTGCGTCCAACTCATAATCATACACTATGCAGACAAATCCCGCCCCCTCAACAGACCACACCCCTACAACAGACTCCGCCACCATTAGGGCTGCTTCCATAAATGTCCCTGGCTGGTTTTCCATCCCAATCCACCGCTGCAGCCCCCAGACATTGCACGTAGCTACTGTAATGTAAATGAATTCAATTAATCAACTAGAAAACAAATTCTGTACAACTGTGGGTTTTATACACAGTGAGATTGAGCAGCATTTCCAACAGTAATTTGGTTAGGTCATAAAAATTGTTTTTATATACTGTACATGGTCAGATTTAGAATTATTCTAAACTTAAATGTACAGTATAGTTAAAAAGTTCATCCACATTTAAGTTGCATAGAAAGACGAGACAGTGCTGCCCCCTCTCTCCCTTGTTATTCAATCTGGCTTTAGACCCGCTAATACGCACGTTCGTAGGTGATGTATTATGGAAAGGAATTGAAGTGGGCCCTCATATCATAAAAGTCTCTGCATTCGCGGATGAGCTTTTACTATATTTTAGTGATCCTATAGCGTCTTTTCCTTCATTATTGACCATATTACAGAACTTTATTTTGATATCAGGATTTTTAATAAATTTTGACAAGACGGAGGCACTGGCATTGGGTGGAGACACGAGGGTGGGTTGGAATAATACGTTCCCATTTAAATAGGCGCATAATTATATAAAATATCTCGGTATACGTGTATCATCTAATATTTTGGAACTGTATTCCTTAAACTTTTCTTACTTTATTATTAATAGGATGATTGAGAACTTTACGAGGTGGCAATACCTGACGATTTCTTACTTGGGTAGGTGCCACCTGTATAAGATGGTTTCTTTTCCTCATTTGCTTTACCTGACCCAGATGCTGCCATTATTACTATTGAAAAAGGATATTCACACAATAAATAAAGCCATTACTAAATTTATATGGGCGCATAAGCGCCTTCGTATAGCGCTATTTAAATTAAAACAACCACCCTCACTTGGAGGAGTAAATCTCCCCTGCCTGGAAGATTACTCCCTGGCGGCTAATTATAGATGTGCCTTAGACTGGATAGGTAACGGAGACAATTTTGTTAATAAGGCATTAGAACAGGCTTTATTACCTAGTGATGATTTGCTAAAGATATAACATTTTCCGATTTCCTCCATATTACAGGAAATAAAATTAATCCCATTATTATATGCTCCTTACAAGGCGTGGATTCAATTTAGGAAACGTCTAGGCCTCACTTTGGCACATTCCTTGTTTCAGCCTTTATTAGAGAACCCGGCCTTTCAGGGGGGTGCGGCGGGTGAGGTTATACACAGTTGGCACCTCCAGGAACTCCGTTCCTTATTTCAATTTTTAAATGAGGACTGTTCAGCGGTATTATCACTGTCCCAATTAAAAGATAGATATCGACCTTGGATTTCCCCTTCTTTGCTTATTTCCAAATGCGTAGTTTTGCTACACGAATCATAGCGCGCTTACGGCCCATTGAGCTTGCTTTTCCAATAGATGGAATAGTACGACAACATTTAGACTCCCCCCACTCCACATCTTTAATGTGCTCACTGTCACAACTGAGGGCTGATGTTGACCTGAAACAGCCTCAGTTGTAGGGGCTGGTGTAAATGTAAATCTGGGCGGTAGAATAGGACTCCTAGACATACAGATGACTTATACCACCAGTGCCCGAAGGTGTGACCACAACAACAAGGATAAAATGAATGTTTGTTTATTGAACACAGTTCTGATGGTACATCGACATTTGCGAAGATATGATATGAGAAATGATTAAAAACAGTACAAAGTTCCACAAGAAATAGCAAAAGTTGGTATTCCCTTAGGTGTGGTATCCGCACAAGGCTAGCTTGGGAGATTAGGAGATGGAGAGTCCTTTTACCATCACCTAGGTGCTGTATGGTAGATGAAAGCTGGAACTGATCAGCAGATGTTGTACAGAGGCTGAACGTGCTGTAGAGTGAGTAGTACACGTAGACTGCCGGTTTTGCCGGATGGAACCGGTAACAAAGAACTGTGGATGAAGTGCAGATGAACCAGTGTTAGCAGAGGAGTTGAATGACACTGGTGATGCTAGAGATCGATGAATTTGAAGAACAGATGACTTGAGCACTGAAGATATTAGGGAAACCGATGACGGAGCACCGATGACATCAGGAAGCTGAACACCGCTGGGAGTCAAATGCTGGAAGCCGGTGTTTTAGAGCACTGCCAATAGCAGAAGGCAATGAGGATACTATGGAGTCAGGCAGGCACCGCAGGGTGGTGATTGGTGCGGGTCTCTGAAGAACTGAATACACAGGAGCTGGAATACCTGGAACACAGTTAGTAATCACAGAGAGCAGAGACGGGATACACTGGTAATGACAACCAAAGCACTGACAACCTCCTGGTTCAGGATCAGTCCTTTTATGCCCTCAGCAGTGCAGGGATTGGATCAGCAATCAGGCAGAACTCAGTGATGCTGTGGATTGTAGGAAATAGCGTCATATGATCAGAACCAACATGGCTGCGCCCATACTGGTCTTTGGAGGGAAACCTGGTTTGTAATCCCATATGTAGATTTTGCAGTAATGGCGGCTGCGGCCGCAGGGGACGTCACACTGATCCATCCAGGCGCTGAGAGCGCAACAATGGCGGCGGAGGCCTCGGCTGACAGGAGACGCTATGCAGAGCCGTCCAAGTGCTGAGAGTGCAGTAATGGCGGCGGAGGCCGCGATGGGCTAGAAACGCCATTCCACTTATAAAAGTTCCTTGTGACAGCATCTGCGGACTGGCAGAGAGGAGATATAAAGTGAGGATGTTTAGCAGCATGATTGAGACCCGGCCCTGGAATGCTGAGCCAGCCTCAGGAGACACCTGAAAGGTAAATAATGGTGTCCTGTAACCCGGATCGTGACACTCTCATATCAGACGAAAGATAGATTACACTACACTAACTACAGGAATAACTAAATGGAAAAACACCTTTACGGGAGTGGATATACAGACTATTATTAGGTGGTCTAGTATGCTTAATAAACAATTGGTATCATCCTCTTATGCTGAGATGCATTTGAAAATTTTACATAGGGCTTATTATACCCCTCGACTACGATTCCTTACGGGAGCGGCGGACAATTCTCTGTGTTTCAAATGTAGGTCCCCAGATGCCAATATTATACATTGTCTATGGTCTTGCCCAGTTATACAATTGTTTTGGGATCTAGTACAAGAATATTTTAACGTTACCTTGAGTATACCCTATACAATGACAATGATATTGGCCTTTTTGAATTATATAGAAACCCAAACCCCTGAACTAACCAAGGGTACAAGACTGCTTCTGGCTCGCATTACAGCAGCTGCGAAAAAAACCAATACTGTCTCAGTGGATACAAAAAGAACCTATTCCAGTGTCTCTTATGTTACCTCGGTTATTATTTTTGTATCAAATGGGCTGGACAGAATGTTCTTTAGACGTTGAATCTCGCTCTGCCAAGTTCTTTGCGATTTGGCTTCCTTATCTAATCACATTGCCTGTTAGAACTTAGTACCAAAGAAAGTGTTCGTAAGGTAGTAAGGTTAACTACTTGGTATGAACTATGCTAGGTATTGACAATTGTATCTTTAATTAGTGATTTCTAGGCCAGACTATAGTCTGTTCTCACTGTGTATTAGTGGGGGTATAGTGGTTTGTTCACACCTTGAGGTCACCTTTTGTTGTGGGTGGAGTTTTAAGAGGGTGGGTGTTGCTATCAATTAACCCTATATCCATGTCTGCATGGTTATTTAACTAGTATTGATCAAGGCTGCAAGCATCTTAGGCTGCAAGCATCTTAGTTGCGAAGTATGTTAGTCAAAGTATGATATAATCTTTGGAGATATACGGAGATAAACAGGAGAGAAACAGAAGGGCAGCAGACTATCTCCCCCACCTCCACAAAAGAACTGCAAACAACAGACTACAGTGAGTTACCTATACCACTACCAGCAACGACTGCAGCCTGCACAGCCTGGACACTGAACTACCTGTCTGATTAAGTAGCAGCCCCAGGGCCGTAACTACGTGTGTGACAAGTGGGCTTGGCACACAGCGCAGTTGCCCTGAGGGCGCACGGCCAGCGGCATGTAATGAGTCAAATTGACTCATTACATGCCGCCTCTAAGTCTCTGCGCCGCGCGCCGCGCTGTGAAGATAGAACGAAGACATCAGCGCCGGGCAGTGGAGAAGGAGGATGGAGGGGGAGCAGGGAGCCGCAGTAGCGCTATGTTATTGGTAGTAAGCGCCGCTGCAGCATCCCCCTCTCCTTCCGTATTGGATGCCGGGCAGCCAATACGGAAGGAGAGGGGGATGCTGCAGCGGCGCTTACTACCAATAACATAGCGCTGCTGCGGCTCCCTGCTCCCCCTCCCTCCTCCTTCTTCTCACCTCACTGCCTGCACCGAGGGAGCTGCACGAGGAGCCTGTCAGCGGGGAGAAGGTAAGTATATCCCCCCCCCCCTCTCTCTCTCTCTCTTTCTCTCTCTCTCTCTCTCTCTCTCTCGGACACCGCCTGCCGCAATGTGTAAAAAATGGGACTGGCTGCCGCAATGTGTAAAATGGGACTGGCTGCCGCAATGTGTAAAAAATGGGACTGGCTGCCGCAATGTGTAAAATGGGACTGGCTGCCGCAATGTGTAAAAAATGGGACTGGCTGCCGCAATGTGTAAGAAATGGGACTGGCTGCTGCAATGTGTAAAAAGGGGGACTGGCTGCTGCAATGTGTAAGAAATGGGACTGGCTGCCGCTATGTGTAAAATGGGACTGGCTGCCGCAATGTGTAAAAAATGGGACTGGCTGCTGCAATGTGTAAGAAATGGGACTGGCTGCTGCAATGTGTAAGAAATGGGACTGGCTGCTGCAATGTGTACAAAGGGGGACTGGCTGCCGCAATGTGTAAAAAGGGGTCCTGGCTGCCGCAATGTGTAAAAAAAGGAGGACCGGCTGCCGCAATGTGTTAAAAGGGAGATTGGCTGCTGTAATGTGTAAAAAGGGGGACTGGCTGCCGCAATGTGTAAAAAGGGTCTATCTGCCGCAATGTGTAAAAAGGGGGACTGGCTGCCGCAATGTGTAAAAAGGGTCTATCTGCCACAATGTGTAAAAAGGGGGCCTGGCTGCCGCAATGTGTAAGAAGGGGTCCTGGCTGCCACAATGTGTAAAAAGGGAGACTGGCTGCCGCAATGTGTAAAAAGGGGGACTGGCTGCCGCAATGTGTAAAAAGGGGGACACTGTCTGCTGTAATGTTTAAAAGGGGCTCTACCTGGTGTAGTGGCGCTACTGTGCAGCGTAATTTGAATAATGTAGACTACTGTGCACCGTAGTATGATTTGCTATTATTTTGTGGCCACGCCCCTTCCCCGTGAAGCCACGCCCCTAGAATTTTTTTGCGCGCCTGCGGCGCGCACTGCCCCAATCTTACATGGGGGGCGCCACTGTCATTTCTTGCACACAGCGCTAAAATGCCTAGTTACGGCACTGAGCAGCCCTACTGCTTTCACACATTGCTCACACTCTCATTTACACAATCTACAACCACTGTGTATCCAGAGCCGGATTAAGAGGGGGATCCTGGGGATAAGTTCCCCGGGCCCCCTTTTTTAAAAGGGCCCCCCGCCACCGCCATAGATCGGATCACTGGTCTGATCAGCGGTATTGCACTGCGCTCCCGGTCCCCGCTCCCAGGAGCCGGCGCGGCGGCATCACACGCAGGGCAGCTAATCGATTGCTGTCCCTGGCGGCTCACGGGAGGCTCCCCACTGCAGTCTGCAGTGTATCGAAAGGATGGTACAGGGAGACAGAGGGAAGGACAGCTGAGCGACAGCTCAGCTGTCCAATTATCTGGGGAGCAGCAGCCTGCGGCTCAGTCATTGGCTGGGCGCGCAGGCTGCAGTGAAGAAGGAGTACACATCGTATGGATGCAGCCAGCACCCAGCCAGCTCTCCTATACAGTTGTTCTGTATATTATCTGTGCAGCCTACCAGGAGCACATTTCACAAAAATGTAAGGCTGGCTGTTTTATTATGTATAGGGTTTAAATATATATATATATATATATATATATATATATATATACACAGGAAGAAAACAGCGGCAGTCTGATGGTTTTGTCCAAATAGTTCAATGTGTTCATTTTTATGTACCGCTGTTTTCTTCCTGTTGTACTAATTACAGAAGGCACCAGTGGCATTTGCTCCTTTATTGGAGTGCCAGGCCATCCATTCCTATGTATGTACTATATATCACCACCCAAATGGCTTCATTAATCCTATTTGTATTCATCATATGGCAAGCATATTCAGGGCCCAATTCAGTAAGGATTGCAAATTCTGCTAATTAGCAGAATTTGCAATCCTTTTCCTAGCATGCTGACCACCGCCTTCCCCCTTTATGAAGCAAAAATTGCGATCGCTTCGCAATTTCTGCTTCATTGTAGAAATTAGTGAAGCCTCCTGCCAGCGCAGCCGCCGTGGTTACGCCCCCGACATGCCCTCCTGTCCCCGTTCGCGCCGCACTGCCCCCCGCACGGCTCCGTCTCCTCCCTGGAAACTAAATTTTAGGGCCCCCCTGTCTTATGTACCCCAGGCCCCCCCGAAGCCTTAATCCAGCTCTGTGTGTATCCATCTCAGCCTTTCCGCTCCTAACATTATTTCTTAAAATTCTGTTTGCACTGTCTTTTGCTTACATTACACCCCACATTCTCCTTGTTCATTCTATATTACACCCACACCATTCTATTCCTCTGAACACTACTGTACCAAATTATGGCTCCTCGATCATGCCACAAACCAATCCTCACTGCCAGGTCTCACCCCCCAAATTCAAAACCACCCACAAACACTCAGAACCCAGCCAACCTTATCCCTATCTCCCCTGTCCCCTCCCTTCCTTTCTCCTGTGCACTCTGGAATGCTAGATCAATCTGCAACAAGCTGCCAACTATCCACGACCTCTTCATCTCCCACTCTTTTCACCTTCTCGCCATCACTGAAACCTGGCTCTCCTCCTCTGACACCACCTCCCCTGCTGCCCTCTCCTACGGAGGCCTCTCCTTCACCCACACGGTCAGACCTGATGGTCGCCAGGGTGGAGGCGTGGGCATCCTTCTCTCCCCTAACTGCACCTTTCGTGTCATCCCACCTGAGCCCTCCCTCACCTTCTCCACCTTCGAGGCCCACACTATCCGCCTCTTCTACCCCATTCACCTCCTTGTGGCAGCGATCTACCGCCCCCCTGGCCACTGTTCACCTTTCCTTGACAACTTTGCTGCCTGGCTTCCCCACTTTCTCTCCTCCGACCTCCCCTCTGTCATCCTCGGTGACTTTAACATCCCTATTGACATCACTAATGACGCTTCCACTAATCTTCTCGCCCTTTCCACCTCCTTTGGACTTTCTCAATGGACCTCCACCCCTACTCACAATCTCGGCCACTCCCTCGACCTTGTCTTCACCCACCGATGTGATCTCTCATATTTCTCAAACTCTTCCTTTCCTCTCTCTGACCACCATCTGCTTTCTTTCACCCTCTCATCCTCCTTCCTCCTCTCCACGCCCAGACCCAACACCACCAGACGCAATCTCGGGTCTCTCAACCCCACTTTCATGTCCTCCCTCGAAACTTTCCTATCTCCTCTTTCCACTATAACTTGTCCCAACCAGGCAGCCTGCTTCAATAACTCTTCCCTAACCGCTGCTCTCGACTCTGTGGCCCCCCTCTCCTCTGTCCCCCTCCGCCGCTCCAAACCCCAACCCTGGCACACCAAACTAACACGTTTCTTACAAAAATGCTCACGCTCCGCTGAACGCTCCTGGAGGAAATCACACTCTCTGCCGGACTTCCTCCATTTCAAGTTTATTCTCTCCTCCTACAGATCTGCTCTTTCCCTCGCCAAGCAATCCTTTTTCCAAGCACTCATCTCTTCTCAGTCCTCCTGTCCACGCCATCTCTTTGAAACTTTCAACACCCTCACTGCCACTGACTTTGCCTCCTTCTTCATCTCCAAAATTGAGGACATCCAACACGACATCTCCCTCCGTCACCCCTCTGCTACCCCCCTGCCCCCTTTATCCCTCCCCTCCATCTATCCCACCCTGTCCTCCTTCTGTCCCACTTCAGAAAAGGAAGTCCACTCCCTCATCTTATCCTCCCCCCCCTCCACCTGCCCCCTGGACCCCCTTCCCTTCTGTCTTCTCCGCTCCCTCTCCCCCACTGCCTGCTCCCACCTTGCTCACCTCTTTAACTTGTCCCTCTCCACCGGCATCTTCCCCTCACCATTCAAACATGCTCTGGTCTCTCCTATTCTCAAAAAATCCAACCTCGACCCCTCATCACCCACTAACTACCGCCCCATCTCTCTTCTCCCTTTCGCCTCCAAATTACATGAATGACTAGTCTACAGCCGTCTCACAAGCTACCTCTCTGACAATGATAGCAAGAGAAATGAAGTACCCAACAGTGCGCAAAGGCAGCTAGTAATGCAGTGCACCACAGGAGGCTTTTCCCACCTCCCAGATAGAATGCAAGTAAAAATTTTGATACGTGGAATACCGCTCAACCAGCGCCTTACTAAATGTATACAGCTTTTTGTTCAGCTTATTAGAATCCGTGCACCTCCTTCAACATTTCCGCATATGGGGAGGCTTTCAGACCTCGATCACGCAGTCAATACCGGAAAAAGAAATTAGTGCATAATAGTGTGATACTGTTTAAAAATTTAATAACATGACACACGAGACATAAAACTTATGAAACAAATTTAGGACACATAACCACACAAATGTGGTAAAAACATGAACTGCTGGGGCTGACGCCCTGGGCATCGACAGAAGTTTTGGCTAATTACCGGCTCATTGAAGAGAACAAGCTCATATAGATGTTAGTAAATGTGAGTCCAAAGCAGGGTATATCACCAGGCTGCAGCACCGGGATTCCTCAGTGACAGGATTCTCACGTCAGCCGGGTCAGTCTCCAATCCTCGTCGTCCGCATCAGGGGTCAGTCCCGAATAGAGCACCCACGCGTTACGACCCTCCACAGGTCTTTCTCAAGGTCAGCTCAAATGTGAATGTCTCTCAAGGCTATCCATCCGGTTTAAAAATCCCACACTCAAATCCTATTGGTCCCAGCACAGTTGATCCCTATACATATTTCAACTAGGATCACTGGTTCAGGAATGATCAGAATTTGTTTCATAAGTTTTATGTCTCGTGTGTCATGTTATTAAATTTTTAAACAGTATCACACTATTATGCACTAATTTCTTTTTCCGGTATTGACTGCGTGATCAAGGTCTGAAAGCCTCCCCATATGCGGAAATGTTGAAGGAGGTGCACGGATACTAATAAGCTGAACAAAAAGCTGTATACGTTTAGTAAGGCGCTGGTTGAGCGGTATTCCATGTACCAAAATTTTTACTTGCATTCTATGTGGGAGGTGGGAAAAGCCTCCTGTGGTGCACTGCATTACTAGCTGCCTTTGCGCACTGTTGGGTACTTCATTTCTCTTGCTATCATTGTCAGAGAGGTAGCTTGTGAGACGGCTGTAGACTAGTCATTCATGTAATTTGGAGGCGAAAGGGAGAAGAGAGATGGGGCGGTAGTTAGTGGGTGATGAGGGGTCGAGGTTGGGTTTTTTGAGAATAGGAGAGACCAGAGCATGTTTGAATGGTGAGGGGAAGATGCCGGTGGAGAGGGACAGGTTAAAGAGGTGAGCAAGGTGGGAGCAGGCAGTGGGGGAAAGGGAGCGGAGAAGATGGGAGGGAAGGGGGTCCAGGGGGCAGGTGGAGGGGGGGAGGATAAGATGAGGGAGTGGACTTCCTTTTCTGAAGTGGGACAGAAGGAGGACAGGGTGGGATAGATGGAGGGGAGGGATAAAGGGGGCAGGGGGGTAGCAGAGGGGTGACAGCGGGAGATGTCGTGTTGGATGTCCTCAATTTTGGAGATGAAGAAGGAGGCAAAGTCAGTGGCAGTGAGGGAGGATGGGAGGGGAGGAGGAGGGGGGCGAAGGAGAGTGTTGAAAGTTTCAAAGAAATGGCATGGACAGGAGGACTGAGAAGAGATGAGTGCTTGGAAAAAGGATTGCTTGGCGAGGGAAAGAGCAGATCTGTAGGAGGAGAGAATAAACTTGAAATGGAGGAAGTCCGGCAGAGAGTGTGATTTCCTCCAGGAGCGTTCAGCGGAGCGTGAGCATTTTTGTAAGTAACGTGTTAGTTTGGTGTGCCAGGGTTGGGGTTTGGAGCGGCGGAGGGGGACAGAGGAGAGGGGGGCCACAGAGTCGAGAGCAGCAGTTAGGGAAGAGTTATAGAAGGAGGTTGCCTGGTTGGGACAAGTTATAGTGGAAAGAGGAGATAGGAAAGTTTCGAGGGAGGACATGAAAGTGGGGTTGAGAGACCCGAGATTGCGTCTGGTGGTGGTGGGTCTGGGCGTGGAGAGGAGGAAGGAGGATGAGAGGGTGAAAGAAAGCAGATGGTGGTCAGAGAGAGGAAAGGAAGAGTTTGAGAAATCCGAGAGATCACATCGGTGGGTGAAGACAAGGTCGAGGGAGTGGCCGAGATTGTGAGTAGGGGTGGAGGTCCATTGAGAAAGTCCAAAGGAGGTGGAAAGGGCGAGAAGATTAGTGGAAGCGTCATTAGTGATGTCAATAGGGATGTTAAAGTCACCGAGGATGACAGAGGGGAGGTCGGAGGAGAGAAAGTGGGGAAGCCAGGCAGCAAAGTTGTCAAGGAAAGGTGAACAGTGGCCAGGGGGGCGGTAGATCACTGCCACAAGGAGGTGAATGGGGTAGAAGAGACGGATAGTGTGGGCCTCGAAGGTGGAGAAAGTGAGGGAGGGCTCAGGTGGGATGACACGAAAGGTGCAGTTAGGAGAGAGAAGGATGCCCACGCCTCCACCCTGGCGACCATCAGGTCTGACCGTGTGGGTGAAGGAGAGGCCTCCGTAGGAGAGGGCAGCAGGGGAGGTGGTGTCAGAGGAGGAGAGCCAGGTTTCAGTGATGGCGAGAAGGTGAAAAGAGTGGGAGATGAAGAGGTCGTGGATAGTTGGCAGCTTGTTGCAGATTGATCTAGCATTCCAGAGTGCACAGGAGAAAGGAAGGGAGGGGACAGGGGAGATAGGGATAAGGTTGGCTGGGTTCTGAGTGTTTGTGGGTGGTTTTGAATTTGGGGGGTGAGACCTGGCAGTGAGGATTGGTATGTGGCATGATCGAGGAGCCATAATTTGGTACAGTAGTGTTCAGAGGAATAGAATGGTGTGGGTGTAATATAGAATGAACAAGGAGAATGTGGGGTGTAATGTAAGCAAAAGACAGTGTGTGGTTATGTGTCCTAAATTTGTTTCATAAGTTTTATGTCTCGTGTGTCATGTTATTAAATTTTTAAACAGTATCACACTATTATGCACTAATTTCTTTTTCCGGTATTGACTGCGTGATCGAGGTCTGAAAGCCTCTCCATATGCGGAAATGTTGAAGGAGGTGCACGGATTCTAATAAGCTGAACAAAAAGCTGCATACGTTTAGTAAGGCGCTGGTTGAGTGGTATTCCACGTATCAAAATTTTTACTTACCTCTCTGACAACTCCATCCTCGATCCACTACAATCTGGCTTTCGCCCACTCCACTCAACTGAGACTGCCCTGGTGAAAGTCACCAATGATCTGCTTTTGGCCAAATCCAAGGGCCACTTCTCTCTGTTCTTCCTTCTGGACCTCTCTGCTGCCTTTGACACCGTAGATCATCCTCTCCTCCTCCGCACACTCCAAAACGATGGCCTCTCTAGCATTGTCCTTGACTGGTTTTCTTCTTACCTCACTAACCGCTCATTCTCTGTGTCTGCCTCCAGCACCACCTCACACCCTTCCATCCTTCCTGTTGGTGTCCCTCAGGGTTCTGTCCTTGGACCCCTTCTGTTCTCCCTGTATACCTCTTCCCTGGGTGTGCTCATTAACTCATTTGGCCTTCAATACCACCTCTATGCTGATGACACACAACTCTACCTCTCATCTCCTGATCTGTCTCCCTCTGTCCTCTCTCAGGTTTCCAGCTGCCTCTCCGCAATCTCCTCCTGGATGTCTGAACGCTCTCTAAAGCTCAACATGGACACAATTGAACTCATCATCTTCCCCCCATCCAGAGCAACACCCCCGACCAATATCTCCATCATTGTTGACAACACCACCATCTCCCCCGTTCCCCAACTCCGCTGCTTGGGTGTCACTCTTGACTCCTCCCTCTCCTTTGCACCCCACATCCAAGCTCTGGCACAATCCTGTCGTTTCCAGCTACGCAACATTGCTCGTATCAGGCCATATCTCTCCCAGAGTGCAACTAAACTCATCATCCACTCACTGGTCATCTCACGACTTGACTACTGCAATGTCCTCCTCACTGGCCTCGCTTGCTCCCATCTTGCTCCCCTCCAATCTGTCCTGAACTCCGCAGCTAGGCTTATCTTCCTCTCCCGCCACACCACATCTGCCACTCCCCTTCGACAAAATCTACACTGGCTCCCATTCCCCTACAGAATCCTCTTCAAACTCCTCATCCTCACATACAAGGCCATCTCTAATTCCACTGCTCCCTACATCTCCAACCTCCTTTCCCTTCATACTCCCTCCCGCCCCCTACGGTCGACTAATGACCGTTGCCTCTCAACCGCCCTGGTCACTGCTTTCCATGCACGAGTTCAGGATTTTGCCCGTGCTGCACCCCTTCAGTGGAACACACTCCCCCGCTCCATTAGACTCTCCCCGACCTTGCAAAGCTTCAAACGGGCACTAAAAACCCACCTATTCATCAAAGCATACCCTCCCGATGCATAACCCAGTGCTGAAGCCGCGCCTCCACCCCCCTGCCTCATGCCGTGAACTTCTCAGCTTTGCTTGCATACTGCCATCAGGCTACCTCCCACTTGCCTGCACCTCTTGTCATCTGTCTGTCGCCCCTCCCCACTAGATTGTTAGCTCTTCAGAGCAGGGCCCTCTTTCCTCTTGTTATCTAAGCCCTCGTCTCGACACATTTCACTTGCAGCTCTCCCCTACTCAACGACCATCTTTATCCTGCTAATAAAGGCTCCTCCATCTATGGCCACCAGCCTCTAGTAGTACGATGATCACTCCATCAATACTTACATCTTAGCTGTATTATGTCTTGAGAACGTGTGGTGCTCTGTTACCTGTACTCTATTTCTGTTATTTATTTACTGTAATGCTATATTTTGTCTCCCTGTACTGTCCTTTGTACGGCGCTGCGAAACACATGTGGCGCCTTATAAATAAAATGTAATAATAATAATAATAATATAACATAGAGACTCTCACTAATGGGTCACCACCGTTCTGAGTTTATTTAAATGAGACTCTTGCCACTGGGTCTCCCCCATTTCACAACAAATTATGGCCTTATATATTTGTGCTGTTAACTTATATTGTTATTGAATATTTCTTGACTACTAGGGAATATATTATTCTATAACCAAACCTATCACTATGATGTATAGACAGTGGATTTGTTTATTCACCTCTAATGTCGCATTTTGTTACATGTGTGTTACCTATTTCTTTTCAATAAACACAATTAAAAAAAAAAAACCAGTTCATCCACAAATACGCAGTCTTTGCAGTAAAGATGTTATGCTGTATACTGTAGGTGCAGTACTTTTCCATTCTTCAATAGACAAGTGCAAACCTTCTAACATTGTGTTGAATGCAGTTGGGACTCTTGCGGGTGCCAAAAGCACACACGCCCGAAAAGGCGGCATGGCCTCAACAAAAGGGAGTATGGCTTTGCGGGAATGCCACGATTGCAAGCCTTGCCTCCCTCTTTTTTGTCACTATGCGGGCATGACCAGCGCTCTGTGTCTCCCGTGATTATATATCTATTTATTGCTGTGATAGGGGGTCTCCCAATTCCCTCCCCCGCTATGGGACACTGCGACACATAGGTCAGACAGCGGCTCAGTGCCCAAAAATTGGGACTGTCCCGTGAAAATCAGGACATGTGCTAGGTATGCAACTGTCAGAGTAGCACAGTATTATAGTGTTATATGGGGTCTATTTACTAAGGCTTGGAGAGAAAGAAGACCAATTAGCTCCTGGCTGACATTTTTCAAACACAGCATGTAACATTGCAGTTAGGAGCTGATTGGTTGGTACTTTATCTCCATTCATTTTATCTCTCTCCAAGGCTTAGTAAATATGCCCCTGTATAGTCATTCCTATGCATACCTGACTTATTAATAAACTACCCTACAGTATATATAGAGAAAGAGAGTAGCAGATACTGTGATGTATCACATACATCAAATGTATTAATCACATGGGTACAGTGGGTGAAGCAACCAGTCAGAACAGAGTTACAGTACAACAATTATTTGAAAACCTTGAAATGTAAACCCTAAAGTTCAGTATAAAGTATATAGATCCCCCATCCAGGCATGGTCGTCAGTCCTTCCCCCCTCCAATTTCAGGGCCGTTCGCCAAAAGAGCATAATTCAGTGTGAGGGTGACAAAGCTATTGGAGGGTCTTCCAAGAATATACGTGTTTCATACCAAGAGGTATGCCGAAAACAGTTATATATCTGGCGTTTAAGTTCTGGGGTTAAAGAATCTATAAAGCCCTCCCATACCTGAAAAAAGGAAGACAATTTAAACTCTTTGTGCATAGTGGTTTTGAGCCAATCAATATGAAAAACATAGTATAGTTTATTTCTAAATAAGGAAAGAGATGGAGGTTGTGTGTCGGCCCACATCTGTAGTGTGCATTTGCGTGCCACTGCTGAAATAACCAATAACAATTTTCTACTTTCACCTTGTGCTGGTAGTGCCATAGGCAGTATCCCCAGTATAGCCCATTCTGCCGAAAGTGGAAGGTAGCTTACTAGATATGTAGAAGCGAATCGATTAACTGAAGTCCAAAATTGCCGTATCAAAGGGCAATCCCACATGCAATGGATAAAAGTGGCATTGGACATACCACACTTACGGCAACTATCAGTGTCAGACAAACCCATCACGAACCTGCGGTGAGGGGAGAGATATCAGATACCCATTATGATAGATATTATAGAACATTTCCCTATACATACTTGAAGACATTACAGATTGGGAATAGCACAATGAACGTAACAGTTTACTAATGGTAATATGAGGAAATGTTGCTTTCCAGGAAGAGAGTATTGTAGTAATAACCTCATGGTCTAATGGGCTATTAAGAATCTTATCATGTAAGGATACAGTGTGTCCCCCCCCCCCTTTGGACTAGCAAGCAATAAATCTAGAGAGTTGGACCAGTCCTTCGAAGACAGAACCCGAATCAGTGAACTCACATAGTGTTGTGCCTGGTGAGTCGCCAAAAGGTGAGATTGGGGTAATTTATATGTAGTAAAGATATCAGCGATTTGTAGAGGTCTACGATCGTTGATATTAACAAATGCACAAACATACAGAACCCCAATATCCATCCATCTTGTGAAGGGAACAGAGGCAGTACCATCTTGAAATTCTGGGTTTAGAACAAACGGAAGGAAAAGAGAGTGATGGTAATTTAGATTACGTTGCTTCCGCGTATGGTGCCAAACTCGCCATGTCACCATGAGCAAGGGGTTTCGAACAACTTCATCTGCCAATTCTTCTTTGTGTGAGTGTAAAAAAGTCAAAAGGTGTTGTTCAGGTAGAAATGATTGGTTCAAAAGGAAATTAGTATAAAAGTCTGTCCTGTGCAGCTAATCTCTAATATATCGTAAAACCCCTGCATGACTGTACAATTTTAAGTTAGGCAGATTGACCCCCTCCATTCTCTCAGGTTTGTTGAAGTTTTAATAAACCTATCCTAGGGCGTACAGATTTAAAAATTAAATTCCTGAAGGATTTATAAAGGAACTTTTCGTCAGCTGTGGTTAACAAAATAGGCATTTGTAGCGGATATAACAATTTTGGAAATGAAATCATCTTCAACAGGTGAATTCTACCTAGATATGATAACAGCAAGTGCAGCCACTGAGACAATTCCCTGACCACCTCTCCAATCAACCGACGCATGTTAAGGTCGTATAGGAAAAGGTGTTACGGGGAGTCCTGCTAATGTTTAACAAGTCGGTCCCTTCTTGTTGTAACAATAATGTCCAAATGTGTGTTTACACTGCGCTCAGCCCCGATTTCTAGTTAACAATGTATATATATGTATAAACAAATAATGCACTGTTTGAATACGTTGCACAATTAATGTTTATTATATTGCAATATAAGTTGTTAGTAATGAGGTTCTGAAACTCTGTTATAATAAATTGTCCAAACTGAGCATATTGAGCATGCTGTGCTGTGCTGGGTTTAATTAAGTAATAAACTGAATGTCCAGGGGCACAGTACCTCTTGGGGATGTTGTTTGAAAAAAAGGGAAGAAGAAAAAAAGTCAGTTTGTTTAAAATCCAGACTGCGGCGTCCCGCTGGTCTGTATATGAATTAATGCACTTATAGGATGTATGCCTTATTGGAAGCTTTAGACAGTATTGGAGGATAAAATCAAAGAAGAGGGACTCCGGACTGGCTTTTCCCCCTGGCTCCATCAATACGACTGATAACAGCGACACGACTAAGCAGCACCAGCTACACCAGAGAGGGCACCCGGTCACGTGACTGAAGACCAGGAAGTGACTGACGGCTACGATCGGAAGAGAAGCACCGAAGAGAGAGCCTGACACTGATGCGGTTAGCAGCAGAGGAGGAGAATCAAGGTGAGTCTCTGTAGGTGGAGGGAGTGCAGCAACGAACCGCTCAGAGAGCGATCGCTGTGCGTGCATTCCCCCCCAAGACAGGCAGTGAACCCAGGCTGACCGGTCTCCGGCGTGTGACTGAACACAGTCACAGTGCCGGTGACAGGAGCCAGGGGGAAAAGCCAGTCCGGAGTGCCTCTTCTTTGATTTTATCCTCCAAAACTGTCTAAAGCTTCCAATAAGGCATACATCCAGTGCCGTTTCTAGCGGAGGGCGAGCCGTGCAACCGCACGGGGCGCCCGCCGCGGCACTTTGTGACTACTCATCTCCTCCCTCTCTCTTCCCCCCGAGCGCTCCTGCTCGGGGGGCGGGGCTTCGTGGAATGACGCGTTTGCGTCGTGACGTCACAACGCAAACGCGTCATTCCACGAAGCCCCGCCCCCCGAGCAGGAGCGCTCGAGGGGAAGAGAGAGGGAGGAGAGGACTGGAGAAGATAACCATCGACGGAGGAGGCGGCCGGCGCGCGGGACCCGAAGAGCGGCAAGTTGTAAGTATTCTCTCTCTCCCCCTCCCTCCCTCCCTCCCTCCTCCCACTTGACACCTGCCGCACTGTGTAAAATGGGGATACCTGCCGCACTGTGTAAAATGGGGGCACCTGCCGCACTGTGTAAAATGGGGACACCTGCCGCACTGTGTAAAATGGGGATACCTTCCGCACTGCACTGTGTAAAATGGGGACACCTGCCGCACTGTGTAAAATGGGGACACCTGCCGCACTGTGTAAAATGGGGACACCTGCCGCACTGTGTAAAATGGGGACACCTGCCGCACTGTGTAAAATGGGGGCACCTGCCGCACTGTGTAAAATGGGGACACCTGCCGCACTCTGTAAAATGGGGACACCTGCCGCACTGTATAAAATGGGGACACCTGCAGCACTGTGTAAAATGGGGGCACCTGCCGCACTGTGTAAAATGGGGGCACCTGCCGCACTGTGTAAAATGGGGACACCTGCCGCACTGTGTAAAATGGGGATACCTGCCACACTGCACTGTGTAAAATGGGGACACCTGCCGCACTGTGTAAAATGGGGATACCTGCCGCACTGTGTAAAATGGGGACACCTGCCGCACTGTGTAAAATGGGGACACTTGCCGCACTGTGTAAAATGGGGGCACCTGCCGCACTGTGTAAAATGGGGACACCTGCCGCACTGTGTAAAATGGGGACACCTGCCGCACTGTATAAAATGGGGACACCTGCCGCACTGTGTAAAATGGGGGCACCTGCCGCACTGTGTAAAATGGGGACACCTGCCTGCGTACTGTGTAAAATGGGGACACCTGCCTGCGTACTGTGTAAAATGGGGACACCTTCCGCACTGTGTAAAATGGGGGCACCTGCCGCACTGTGTAAAATGGGGACACCTGCCGCACTGTGTAAAATGGGGATACCTGCTGCACTGCACTGTGTAAAATGGGGACACCTGCCGCACTGTGTAAAATGGGGATACCTGCCGCACTGTGTAAAATGGGGACACCTGCCGAACTGTGTAAAATGGAGACACCTGCCGCACTGTGTAAAATGGGGGCACCTGCCGCACTGTGTAAAATGGGGACACCTGCCGCACTGTGTAAAATGGGGACACCTGCCGCACTGTGTAAAATGGGGATACCTGCCGCACTGTGTAAAATGGGGACACCTGCCGCACTGTGTAAAATGGGGACACCTGCCGCACTGTGTAAAATGGGGGCACCTGCCGCACTGTGTAAAATGGGGACACCTGCCGCACTGTGTAAAATGGGGACACCTGCCGCACTGTATAAAACGGGGACACCTGCCGCACTGTGTAAAATGGGGGCACCTGCCGCACTGTGTAAAATGGGGACACCTGCCTGCGTACTGTGTAAAATGGGGACACCTGCCTGCGTACTGTGTAAAATGGGGACACCTGCCTGCGTACTGTGTAAAATGGGGACACCTGCCTGCGTACTGTGTAAAATGGGGACATCTGCCTGCGTACTGTGTAAAATGGGGACACCTGTCTGCCGCACTTTGTTAAATGGGGACACCTGCCTACCGTACTGTGTAAAATGGGGACACCTGCCTGCCGCACTTTGTAAAATGAGGACACCTGCCTGCCGCACTTTGTAAATGGGGACACCTGCCTGCCGCGCTGTGTAATATGGGGACACTTGCCTGGTGTAATGTGTAAAAAGGGGACTTTTTTTATTTTTATTTTTTTTCCCTGTGGTGGGTGTGATATCAGACGAGGCCACGCCCACTGTAATGAGTCCACGCCCACTTTAATCAGGCCACACAGCCTTGTCGGGAGCGCGCGCGCCGAAGGCGCGCGCATGCTTTTTTTCTGCCTATATGGGGGGGGCACGCAATTTTTTTTTATAGCAATGGGGGGGGGGGCGCATTTTGAAATCTCGCACTGGGAGCCAAATTGTCTAGAAACGGCCCTGCATACATCCTATAAGTGCATTAATTCATATACGACCACATTAAGGTCGTATAGGTCTTCAATAGACGTGGTAAATGTGACCCCAAATATTTAAGAGATTTGACAACCCAGACAATGGGATACTGATCCCCCCAGGGGGGTGTCACTGTGGGCCCCAAGTGTAGTGCTTCTGACTTATCCGGGTTGACCTTAAATCCCGAAACCTGAGCATAGTCCGTCAATTTCTGCAAACTCCAAGGTAGGGTGCTCTCAGGATTCGAGACAAAGAGAAGTAGATCGTCAGAAAAGGCTTGGAGTTTAAGTTCCTGAGATCCCACCGTAATCCCCCTGAATTCAGACCAGGATATAATTAAAAAAAAATAATTCAAAGTTAGTGATGGGCATGGGTGGATGATAGGCAGCAAAGTACATAAGAAAGATGATGGGCAAGGGGGGTGATGAGCATAACAATATTTGGGATGATGGGTATAAAATATATAAGTGGGATGATGGGCAGTGGAGTGATGGGCATCAGCAGCAACATATACAGAGAATGATGGCAAGGGAGCTAGGGGGATACAATTATATAAAGAAGATGATAGATAAGGGTAGTGATGGGGTGGGGAAATTGATGGCCATAAAATATAATATAGAGGGGTGAGGGGCTTATGGGCATCTAGCACAATGCTGCATGAGGAACAGTGATGCCAAGCAGGAATTGATTGTACCCTACTGTGACAGTGACTGTACCATCAACAGTAAGTACCCTGTAAGGACCGACCAGCCACCTCCAGCAGCAGCCACAGCCAGTGAATATGAAACATATAAAAAAAATATATACGTAGTAAGTTTATGGGTTGTTGGCAAGGGGGTAGAGTGATGGACAGCAAAATATATAAGGAAGTTGATGGGCAAGGGGGGTTGATGGGCAGAAAAATATGAGTGGGATGTTTGGTATAAAATATATAGGTGGAATGATGGGTAAGGGGTGGCAGAGCTGGATTAAATCCTCGGGGGGCCCAGGGCACTTAAGACAGGGGGGCCCTAAGGTTTAAAATTAAATATATATATATATATATATATATATATATACATACACACATATATGTAGTGTGTGTGTGTGTGTGTGTGTGTGTGTGTGTGTGTGTGTGTGTGTGTGTGTGTGTGTGTGTATATATATATATATATATATATTTCTCCCCAAGGAACGGCACTCTGAGACTTTAAATCAGCATAAACGTGTATTCAGGCTGGGGCAACGTTTCGAGGTGCAAACCCCTTTCTCAAGCCCACCAACAACACATCCACAAAAAACAGACACCCGAAACATTGCCCCAGCCTGAATACACGTTTATGCGGATTTAAAGTCTCAGAGTGCCGTTCTTTGGGGAGAAATTTATGTGCTATGCATTGAACTGGACACCTGAGCAGTTGTTTTGTGCTAATGGGAGTGCCGACATACGATCATTGTGTATGTGTGTATATATAAATATATATATATATATATATATATATACATACATAAATACACACACACACACACACACACACACACACACACACACACATACCTATATACATATACACACACACACACACACACACACACACACACACATATATATATAGAGAGAGAGACACAGAGAGGTGAAGGCAGGGTTGCTGAATGGGAGCTACAGGTAGGCTGAGTGCAGGGATAATGAGGGGGAGATACAGGGACACTGAAGGGGAGATACAGGGAGGGTAAGGGTGCTGCGGGGGAGTTACAGGGAGGCTGAGGGCAGGGACACTGAGGGGGAAATAAAGGAAGGATGAGGGTAAGGGCGCTGAGGAGTTACAGGGAGGGTGAGAGCAGGGATGCTGAGGGGGAGATACAATGAGGCTGAGGGCAGGGGCGCCGAGAGGGACTTACAGGGAAGGTGAGGGCAGGGATGCTGAGGGGGAGATACAGGGAGGCTGAGGGGGAGATACAGGGAGGTTGAGAGCAGAGGCGCAGAGGGGGAGTTACAGGGACGGCGAGGACAGGGACGCTGAAGGGGGAGATACAGGGAGGGTGAAGGCAGGGACGCTGAGGGGGAAATAAAGGGAGGATGAGGGTAAGGGCGCTGAGGAGTTACAGGGACGGTGAGGGCATGGATGCTGAGGTGAAGATACAGGGAGGCTGAGGGGGAAATAAAGGGAGGATGAGGGTAAGGGCGCTGAGGAGTTACAGGGACGGTGAGGGCATGGATGCTGAGGTGAAGATACAGGGAGGCTGAGGGGGAAATAAAGGGAGGATGAGGTAGGATTTACAGGGAGGGTGAGGGCAAGGACACTGAGGGAGGAGTAACAGGGAGGGTGAGGGCAGGGATGCTGAAGGTGCAGATACAGGGAGGGTGAGGGCCGGGATGCTGAGGGGGGAGTAACAGGGAGGGTGAGAGCAGGGACACTGAGGGAGGATTTACAGGGAAGGTGAGGAAAGGGGCACTGAGGGGGAGTTACAGGGAGGTTATGGGTGCTGAGGGGGAGATACAGGGACATAACACTTAAAATATTTTTGGAAGTATATACACATGATAAGTTACAATGTAACTTATCATGTGTATATACTTCCAAAAATATTTTATCCGGCACTGAGTTACATACTTGCCTCAAAATCAAACTCGCCCCCCCCCCTCCCCCTTTCCCCCCCAGTCGCATCACATATAACAGTTACCTGGCAGACATCCTACGACTGACAGGAGGCAGGTACAGGAGAGAGCGCACATGTGGAGAGCCTTGGAACAGGAGGGGAGAGCGCACCGCAGGTTCGGGAGAGAGCTATATGAAAAAAAGCTGGAGCAGGGGAGGAGACGTCAAGACGTGGTAAAGGAGGAGAGTGAGCACAGCCTGGCATCTTCACATCACGTGCTGGCGGTTTCCTATTAGGCAGGGGTAGGTGGAGCGCAGCGCCGGCGGCTGTATCGGCTGTCAGTGGGGAGCACATTGCCGCGCCACAGATCGGTAATGGAGATCTGATCTGTGGCGGGTGGCAGGGGGCCCTTTCAGACAGGGGGGCCCGGGGGTACTTACCCCCAGAGCACCCCCCTTAATCCGGCTCTAAGGGGGCGATGGGTTTTGGCAGCAAAAGAGAATTAATCCTAACCAAATCCCCAACTCCATTTGCTGAAATGCAGCCCCAAACTTACAAGTGCTATCAGAGCGAGCCCTAGGCATAGGCAAACTAGGCAAATGCCTAGGGGCACAAGCAGATTTTGCTGATTAAAATGATATGCAGCATGCCTATATTCTGTGTGTGGCGGCAGCTGTATCTGCATATGAAATGCAGATACAGACACCAGGGACGTGCAGTCAGGGGAGGCAGGGGAGGCAGTGCCTCCCCTGTGATTAATTATTAAAATAATAAAAAGAAGATACTTATGACACATATTCTGTGTCATAAGTATCTTCTTTATTGAATCCTAATCATTTTACTGCTTTAAAGCAGTTTGGGAGGCACTGACAGCAGGTGCCTCCCATGGATAATGGGAACGGAACAGTGCGGGGGCGGAGCCTAGCACTGGGCTGTAAAAGCCCATGAAAAAACTTAGGGAAAGCGGCACTGTTCCAAGTGCCTCGCTGACAGGGACACCACCCCCATGTCAGCGAGGCACCTGTGATTGGACAGCGGATCCAGGGCTGGATCCGCTTGTCCAATCACCCACATGCGGCGCTGGAGGCGGCGGGTCCCGGCGTTAATGATAGCCGGGAGTAGCGGTGGGCAGTGTGTCTGCGGCTTCCCCCCCCCCCTCTTCCCGTCCTCCGGCTCCCGCTCACCTTACCAGAGGCGGTGGTCCTGCGGAGTGTGCAGCTCTCCCCCCCGTCCTCCCGGCTCCCGATCATCTGACAGGCAGCAGCGGTGGCTTGTGCGGCTGTCCTCCTCTGCCGGCTCCAGCAGCAGCAGCAGGTTAGTTCCGTGTCTTCTCTCTCTCATCATATGTTAGTACAATGTTCATTTTTACAGGTACCCCTTTGGATTCTACTGGACAAGTGGACGTGATCGGCGTGGGATGTAGGTAAGTAATCTCTCTCATTTTTACAGGTACCTTATTGGATTCTACTGGACAAGTGGTCGTGACCGGCGTGGGATGTAGGTAAGTATGTGTGAGTGTGTAAGTGTGTTTTAATAAAATGTTACTGTCACGGTGTGTGTGTTTGTGTTTTTATTTGGGTATTTTTGTTGTTGTAGAACTACAGGTACCAGCGAGCCCGTTATTTCCCCACCTGCTGGTACTTGAGGTTCTCCAAGTACCAGCAAGCGGGGGAGGCTTGCTGGGCCTTGTAGTTCCACAACAAAAAACAATATTCTTTTTTTACACACATGGCTATCAGCCCGGCACCCACCGCCCAGGGGTGCTGGGGACAGCCTCGGGCTTCACCCCTGGCCCTTGGGTGCCTGGAGGGGGGGGACCCCTTGATTTAAGGGGTCCCCACTCCTCCAGGGTACCCCGGCCAGAGGTGACTAGTTGGGGGGTAATGCCACGGCCGCAGGGACCAATATAAAAGTGTCCCCCAGCTGTGGCATTATCTCTCTGGCTAGTGGAGCCCGGTGCTGGTTTTAAAAATATGGGGGACCCCTACATCTTTTGTCCCCCGTATTTTTGGAACCAGGACCGGACTAAGAGCCCGGTGCTGGTTGTCTAAATACGGGGAACCCCTGTCCAATTTTTTCCCCAGTATTTAAACAACCAGGACTGGCTCAAAGAGCCCGAGGCTGGTTATAATTAGGAGGGGGGACCCCACGCATTTTTTTTTAACCCATTCAGACCCTTCTCCATTAAGTTAATGGAAGCCCTGGACAACAAAATTGCATTCATGTCCTCCTCCCACTCCCTTCCCAGTCCCAAACACTAATTTTATTTTGTTTTCTATAAAAATGTACACTATATCACAAGTATGATGAGCAGGCAGCGGGCATTGGCGGCATCGGACTGAGATAGAAATTAGTGGCGGAGGGCTGGGTCAGTTTATGGTGGGCGAGTTTGTAAGCCATTGGCGGTGGCAGCGGGTACCGGCTCAGAGGCAGTAGCGGGCATTGGTTCGGCGGTGGTAGGGGTCATCGGCAGGATTCGGCGGACATTATGGCTGCAGTGCCTCACTAGCCACTGACCTCACCGCACGCCACTGACAGACACAGTTGTACACAAAATATAGGCATGCTAATGATCATTTTAATCAGCAGAAGCTACTTGTGCATCCTAGTCACATAGCAATGAAAGTAAGACGCATTTTCTGCAAAAATGGCGCCCAACATTAGCAGAGCTGGAAGGGAGCTGCATGGCATATTACAGCAAGATGTATGATAACACATCTGTATCCAAGCAGAGGCAGAGGTCACAGTGTTTGCAACGTGTGAGAGCTGTGTGTGGGTGGGTTGGTTGTGCAATAGTTTTTGGCATATAATTTAATTAGCTTAGTGTGGGAGGGCCTAATGACAAGGGGAAAGGCAAGAGAAGTGGCAGCGGGCCCCCCAAGGCTTACTCTGGCTCTGTTTCCATGTCACAGGTATGGCTTTTTGGCCGCAATTCTTCAATGAAAGAACAGTTCTGGCAAAAATTCTCCAAACAGTAGATGGTAGTGATGTACAGTGGGGTGAGGCAGGTGAGTTAGAGCCTTTCCAGTCATATTAACATACTGAATACGCCAGAGTTTTGACTATAGAAACTATATGAAAAATACAAAGAATATATAAAAAATATCTTCTTTTGTATTATTCTAATCATGTCTATAATCAAAACTCTGGTGTAAAAAGTGTATGGGAGGTGAGGGAGTGCCTCCCCTGCCTACCTTATCCACACAACTCTGATCAAAACTCACCAAATGCCCCGCGGTATGGGATCAGTACTAAATGCCGCCGGCCGGAATCCCGGCGGTCGAAATACCGACGCCGGAATCCCGACCACACAATCCCGACAGGGGTGGCGAGCGAAACGCAGCCCCTTGCGGGCTCGCTTCGCTCGCCACGCTGCGGGCGCGGTGCCTCGCTACGCTCGGCACACTATTATATTCTCCCTCTATGGGTGTCGTGGACACCAACGGAGGGAGAATATGTCGGGATAGTGGCGGTCGGGATTCCGGCGTCGGTATTTCGACCGCCGGGATTCCGGTCAGCGGCATCTTGACTGCATCCCAGCGGTATATACTGCTGCACCTCTGTATAATGCCACATGCACCCTTCATCTTATTAGATGCATCAAAACACTACGCAATCCATACCAGAGACAAGCTGTGACTTTAACCTCACAAGAATTGGTTTGAAATATGTACAAAGTCACAGTTGAAGAACAATAGAACCTGGCATAAAGAGAAAAAAAAAGCTGTAGCCGTGTTTAGTATAAAATAGCTGCAATTAAATCCTGTCAATAATTGACTGAAGGTCAAAATCCTAACAAGTTCAAAATCCCAACATGGTCAAAATACCGACATTTAAAATACTGACAAGGTCAAAATACTAACATTTAAAATGTCAACAGGTCAAAAAGTCGACACAAGTTTTTATTGTTTGTGTTTGTGTGTATGTCGACAAACATCGACATGGACACCGTATAAGTGTACCGCTTCACTAGCCATGCTTCGGGCACTACTATATTCCCCCTCCAGGTCCACTGGGATGGTAAAGTATGAATAAGTCGGTTTCAATGAAAAAATCACGAAAAACTCATGGCAACTTTTCTACTTGTCGACATTTTAAATGTTGGTATTTTGACCATGTCTGTATTTTAAATGTCGGTATTTTGACCATGTCGGAATTTTGTCTGTCAGTTAATGGTTGTCTGGATTTTGACTGTCGGGATTTTGATTGTAGTTACATTGACCGCATCCCCATAGCACTTCTAATACAGATTCAGGCCCACACCTATATACAAGTGTTACATATCAAATTAATTACTCTTGTTAAGTGGTTTTGTCACATCTTATTGTTTAACTTATATGACTAAGACGAAAATTCAAGAATGCCGAATTGCATGGGGCCTGGCATGCTGAGAATGGCTGTTTTGTGTGACTGAGGCAATGGTTTATGAGGACACCTTCTTGTTATTGTTTTCTGGGTACCATCAGAATTTAACTGTCCCCATAGCCCTCAGACCTCCCACTTTTATGCCTTCAGTCAGACCTGTCCACGTGTAGTTTATGTGCTGTAAGTCCCCTTCAGGTGACTCTTATAAGCCATCAATCCCTCCACATGGCCCTTATGTGCCATCATACCCTTCCATGTTCTCCATGGGGCTTGCTCGGGTCCTGACACCGATGAGTTGTCCTTGGCTCCACCCACCTCTTCCAGACAGCAGTGGGGTCTCTCTATCTCTCCTGTCAGCCTCTATTCTGCCTGCGGTCCCTCCTCCTTGGTGACACTGCTGCTCTTCTACCAGGGGTCCTCCTGGTCACTCCTATGCAACCCGGCAATGGCTGAGACAGCTCTCTACACACTGGGGTCCTCAGGGCCAGGCTGTCTTCCCGATGCTGTCACTCTGTTTATGGGGTATTGGGGCTGTGCGATCTCCTCCAGATGGCTGCAGGGGAAGGTGGCTCTCTACTTCGGTGAGTCACACAGGTTTCTCAGCGCCCCCTCCATTCCTGCGCCGGGGAACGTGACCCCTTAGCCCCCCTCCTAGTTGCGCCCATCGTTTGTGTATGATATGGTTAGATGTTTTAATTATATTGGCATATGCACTGTATAAGGTGCTCCGGACCATTTGTGTCACCCTGCAAATAACATTTAAGAATAAAATTAACAATGAGAGATAGGCCAATTTATTAAATTAAATTAAATTGCGGTCGCAGCCACTGGGCAGGCCATTATGCATGCTGGGTGGCCTTATCCTGCGATGGGTGTCCCCCAGCATGTGAAAGAAAGGATTGCAATCCATACTGAATAACCCCATATATGCGTAACAAAAGTAGAATTGCAAAAAAAGCACAGTCTTCTGTATATTTACATTTACAATAACTCTTAATCAGGCCTGCATTTATGTACGGTATAAAAGTGTTTACAGGTGCATAACAAAGTATTCTCACACATGTCATTTACTTAGGGTACACAAAAGCAACTGTTGTATTTGTTTTCCAGTTGACAAATTTAATGGTATTATACAACAATAGTTTAACTGCAGCACTGTAATGTGAAAACACAACAATAAATTAATAACTGTAATCAAAATAACTGAGTGGAAAAGGTCCAACGAAATTCTAAGCAGCACAACATGATTTTTAAAGTCATACAGTATTTGAGTTCATACATGACTATCACAATAAAAAATGTAAATACATGAACTAAATGTAATAATTACAGCTGCGATCTCGTTTCAGTGCTGATCACTGAATTGTTTTTTATTTGACACAAAAATATTTACATTACAGTTATATCAGGGTTTTTTTATGATAACAGTGCATACTGGCAAATAGACTAGTTATGTAAAATGCATCATATTTGTAATATAATGCTGCATTCAAGTAGATAACATATGGGGGGTAATTTTGAGTTGATCGCAGCAGGATCTTTGTTAGCAGTTGGGCAAAACCATGTGCACTGCAGGGGAGGCAGATATAACATGTGCAGAGAGAGTTAGATTTGGGAGTGGTTTGTTCAATCTGCAATCTAAATTGCAGTGTAAAAATAAAGCAGCCAGTATTTACTCTGCACAGAAACAATATAACCCACCCAAATCTAACTCTCTGCAAATGTTATATCCCCCCCCCCCTGCAGTGCACATGGTTTTGCCCAACTGCTAAAAAAAATTCCTGCTGCGATCAACTTGGAATTACCCCCATTGTAATATTATGCTACAATGAATTGTGCAAAAAAAAATACATATGCATGACATAACACTACCCTCATGTGGTTGTATAGGGCTTTTCTTACTGTATTCATTTCACTTATCATTTACTGTAACTATTAGAATCAGAGGTTGTATTTAGAGGTGGATGCAGGTAAAGAATCAGGTGCAATCGCCTAATATTCTACCTTTGCCCATGCGTCTGAGAGGCACTGCGCCTGTGTCTCGATGTTTACCGCTGAGGGATGCAGATCGAAACAGCACAGAGGTCCATGCAATTTCAATGGCTATTTCTAGGCAGTAACTGGGGGGTGTCTAAAGAGGTAATTGCACTGACACAGTCAGCCATTATCACTCGCCGTACTGCGTCTACCATAGGCAGGCGCAATGTTAGATGGTGCTGTCAATGATGTTCCAATAGCTCGTCTTTGTATACACATTGGCAGATTGGTGCAGCTCCGGTGAGCATCTCAATAAGACACTCACCGGCTTCTACTGACTGCAACAGAATCCACCTCTGAATCACCCCCAGAATGTGTATATGTGTCAAATGAATATCCTACACTATCCACATTGAAAAAGGCTACTATATTCAGATTGAGCAATCTTACAGTATCCACATTGAGGAAGCCTACAGTGTATACTATATATTCAGGAAACCTATGGTGTACACATTAAGGAAGCCTCCATTATCAACTATGAGAACTCTACAGTATCCACATTGAGGAAGCCTACAGTGTATACTCTATGGGGGTAATTCCAAGTTGATCGCAGCACGAAATTTTTTAGCAGTTGGGCAAAACCATGTGCACTGCAGGTGTGGCAGATATAACATGTGCAGAGAGAGATAGATTTGGTAGAGATGAGCGCCTGAAATTTTTCGGGTTTTGTGTTTTGGTTTTGGGTTCGGTTCCGCGGCCGTGTTTTGGGTTCGAACGCGTTTTGGCAAAACCTCACCGAATTTTTTTTGTCGGATTCGGGTGTGTTTTGGATTCGGGTGTTTTTTTCAAAAAACACTAAAAAACAGCTTAAATCATAGAATTTGGGGGTCATTTTGATCCCAAAGTATTATTAACCTCAAAAACCATAATTTACACTCATTTTCAGTCTATTCTGAATACCTCACACCTCACAATATTATTTTTAGTCCTAAAATTTGCACCGAGGTCGCTGTGTGAGTAAGATAAGCGACCCTAGTGGCCGACACAAACACCGGGCCCATCTAGGAGTGGCACTGCAGTGTCACGCAGGATGTCCCTTCCAAAAAACCCTCCCCAAACAGCACATGACGCAAAGAAAAAAAGAGGCGCAATGAGGTAGCTGTGTGAGTAAGATTAGCGACCCTAGTGGCCGACACAAACACCGGGCCCATCTAGGAGTGGCACTGCAGTGTCACGCAGGATGGCCCTTCCAAAAAACCCTCCCCAAACAGCACATGACGCAAAGAAAAAAAGAGGCGCAATGAGGTAGCTGTGTGAGTAAGATTAGCGACCCTAGTGGCCGACACAAACACCGGGCCCATCTAGGAGTGGCACTGCAGTGTCACGCAGGATGGCCCTTCCAAAAAACCCTCCCCAAACAGCACATGACGCAAAGAAAAAAAGAGGCGCAATGAGGTAGCTGTGTGAGTAAGATTAGCGACCCTAGTGGCCGACACAAACACCGGGCCCATCTAGGAGTGGCACTGCAGTGTCACGCAGGATGTCCCTTCCAAAAAACCCTCCCCAAACAGCACATGACGCAAAGAAAAAAAGAGGCGCAATGAGGTAGCTGACTGTGTGAGTAAGATTAGCGACCCTAGTGGCCGACACAAACACCGGGCCCATCTAGGAGTGGCACTGCAGTGTCACGCAGGATGTCCCTTCCAAAAAACCCTCCCCAATCAGCACATGATGCAAAGAAAAAGAAAAGAAAAAAGAGGTGCAAGATGGAATTGTCCTTGGGCCCTCCCACCCACCCTTATGTTGTATAAACAAAACAGGACATGCACACTTTAACCAACCCATCATTTCAGTGACAGGGTCTGCCACACGACTGTGACTGATATGACGGGTTGGTTTGGACCCCCCCCCAAAAAAAGAAGCAATTAATCTCTCCTTGCACAAACTGGCTCTACAGAGGCAAGATGTCCACCTCATCTTCACCCTCCGATATATCACCGTGTACATCCCCCTCCTCACAGATTATCAATTCGTCCCCACTGGAATCCACCATCTCAGCTCCCTGTGTACTTTGTGGAGGCAATTGCTGCTGGTCAATGTCTCCACGGAGGAATTGATTATAATTCATTTTAATGAACATCATCTTCTCCACATTTTCTGGATGTAACCTCGTACGCCGATTGCTGACAAGGTGAGCGGCGGCACTAAACACTCTTTCGGAGTACACACTTGTGGGAGGGCAACTTAGGTAGAATAAAGCCAGTTTGTGCAAGGGCCTCCAAATTGCCTCTTTTTCCTGCCAGTATATGTACGGACTGTGTGACGTGCCTACTTGGATGCGGTCACTCATATAATCCTCCACCATTCTATCAATGTTGAGAGAATCATATGCAGTGACAGTAGACGACATGTCCGTAATCGTTGTCAGGTCCTTCAGTCCGGACCAGATGTCAGCATCAGCAGTCGCTCCAGACTGCCCTGCATCACCGCCAGCGGGTGGGCTCGGAATTCTGAGCCTTTTCCTCGCACCCCCAGTTGCGGGAGAATGTGAAGGAGGAGATGTTGACAGGTCGCGTTCCGCTTGACTTGACAATTTTGTCACCAGCAGGTCTTTCAACCCCAGCAGACTTGTGTCTGCCGGAAAGAGAGATCCAAGGTAGGCTTTAAATCTAGGATCGAGCACGGTGGCCAAAATGTAGTGCTCTGATTTCAACAGATTGACCACCCGTGAATCCTTGTTAAGCGAATTAAGGGCTGCATCCACAAGTCCCACATGCCTAGCGGAATCGCTCCCTTTTAGCTCCTTCTTCAATGCCTCCAGCTTCTTCTGCAAAAGCCTGATGAGGGGAATGACCTGACTCAGGCTGGCAGTGTCTGAACTGACTTCACGTGTGGCAAGTTCAAAGGGCATCAGAACCTTGCACAACGTTGAAATCATTCTCCACTGCACTTGAGACAGGTGCATTCCACCTCCTATATCGTGCTCAATTGTATAGGCTTGAATGGCCTTTTGCTGCTCCTCCAACCTCTGAAGCATATAGAGGGTTGAATTCCACCTCGTTACCACTTCTTGCTTCAGATGATGGCAGGGCAGGTTCAGTAGTTTTTGGTGGTGCTCCAGTCTTCTGTACGTGGTGCCTGTACGCCGAAAGTGTCCCGCAATTTTTCGGGCCACCGACAGCATCTCTTGCACGCCCCTGTCGTTTTTTAAAAAATTCTGCACCACCAAATTCAAGGTATGTGCAAAACATGGGACGTGCTGGAATTTGCCCATATTTAATGCACACACAATATTGCTGGCGTTGTCCGATGCCACAAATCCACAGGAGAGTCCAATTGGGGTAAGCCATTCCGCGATGATCTTCCTCAGTTGCCGTAAGAGGTTTTCAGCTGTGTGCGTATTCTGGAAACCGGTGATACAAAGCGTAGCCTGCCTAGGAAAGAGTTGGCGTTTGCGAGATGCTGCTACTGGTGCCGCCGCTGCTGTTCTTGCGGCGGGAGTCCATACATCTACCCAGTGGGCTGTCACAGTCATATAGTCCTGACCCTGCCCTGCTCCACTTGTCCACATGTCCGTGGTTAAGTGGACATTGGGTACAGCTGCATTTTTTAGGACACTGGTGACTCTTTTTCTGAGGTCTGTGTACATTTTCGGTATCGCCTGCCTAGAGAAATGGAACCTAGATGGTATTTGGTACCGGGGACACAGTACCTCCAACAAGTCTCTAGTTGGCTCTGCAGTAATGATGGATACCGGAACCACGTTTCTCACCACCCAGGATGCCAAGGCCTCAGTTATCCGCTTTGCAGTAGGATGACTGCTGTGATATTTCATCTTCCTCGCAAAGGACTGTTGAACAGTCAATTGCTTACTGGAAGTAGTACAAGTGGGCTTACGACTTCCCCTCTGGGATGACCATCGACTCCCAGCGGCAACAACAGCAGCGCCAGCAGCAGTAGGCGTTACACGCAAGGATGCATCGGAGGAATCCCAGGCAGGAGAGGACTCGTCAGAATTGCCAGTGACATGGCCTGCAGGACTATTGGCATTCCTGGGGAAGGAGGAAATTGACACTGAGGGAGTTGGTGGGGTGGTTTGCGTGAGCTTGGTTACAAGAGGAAGGGATTTACTGGTCAGTGGACTGCTTCCGCTGTCACCCAAAGTTTTTGAACTTGTCACTGACTTATTATGAATGCGCTGCAGGTGACGTATAAGGGAGGATGTTCCGAGGTGGTTAACGTCCTTACCCCTACTTATTACAGCTTGACAAAGGGAACACACGGCTTGACACCTGTTGTCCGCATTTCTGGTGAAATACCTCCACACCGAAGAGCTGATTTTTTTGGTATTTTCACCTGGCATGTCAACGGCCATATTCCTCCCACGGACAACAGGTGTCTCCCCGGGTGCCTGACTTAAACAAACCACCTCACCATCAGAATCCTCCTGGTCAATTTCCTCCCCAGCGCCAGCAACACCCATATCCTCCTCATCCTGGTGTACTTCAACACTGACATCTTCAATCTGACTATCAGGAACTGGACTGTGGGTGCTCCTTCCAGCACTTGCAGGGGGCGTGCAAATGGTGGAAGGCGCATGCTCTTCACGTCCAGTGTTGGGAAGGTCAGGCATCGCAACCGACACAATTGGACTCTCCTTGTGGATTTGGGATTTCGAAGAATGCACAGTTCTTTGCTGTGCTGCTTTTGCCAGCTTGAGTCTTTTCATTTTTCTAGCGAGAGGCTGAGTGCTTCCATCCTCATGTGAAGCTGAACCACTAGCCATGAACATAGGCCAGGGCCTCAGCCGTTCCTTGCCACTCCGTGTGGTAAATGGCATATTGGCAAGTTTACGCTTCTCCTCCGACAATTTTATTTTAGGTTTTGGAGTCCTTTTTTTTCTGATATTTGGTGTTTTGGATTTGACATGCTCTGTACTATGACATTGGGCATCGGCCTTGGCAGACGACGTTGCTGGCATTTCATCGTCTCGGCCATGACTAGTGGCAGCAGCTTCAGCACGAGGTGGAAGTGGATCTTGATCTTTCCCTAATTTTGGAACCTCAACATTTTTGTTCTCCATATTTTAATAGGCACAACTAAAAGGCACCTCAGGTAAACAATGGAGATGGATACTAGTATACAATTATGGACTGCCTGCCGACTGCAGACAGAGGTAGCCACAGCCGTGAACTACCGTACTGTACTGTGTCTGCAGCTAATATAGACTGGTTGATAAAGAGAAGATGTCTATGTAACTATGTATGTATTAAGAAGACTGAAAAAAATCCACGGTTAGGTGGTATACAATTATGGACGGACTGCCTGCCGGGTGCAGACACAGAGGTAGCCACAGCCGTGAACTACCGTACTGTACTGTGTCTGCAGCTAATATAGACTGGTTGATAAAGAGAAGATGTCTATGTAACTATGTATGTATAAAGAAGAATGAAAAAAAACCACGGTTAGGTGGTATACAATTATGGACGGACTGCCTGCCGAGTGCAGACACAGAGGTAGCCACAGCCGTGAACTACCGTACTGTACTGTGTCTGCAGCTAATATAGACTGGTTGATAAAGAGAAGATGTCTATGTAACTATGTATGTATAAAGAAGAATGAAAAAAAACCACGGTTAGGTGGTATACAATTATGGACGGACTGCCTGCCGAGTGCAGACACAGAGGTAGCCACAGCCGTGAACTACCGTACTGTACTGTGTCTGCAGCTAATATAGACTGGTTGATAAAGAGAAGATGTCTATGTAACTATGTATGTATAAAGAAGAATGAAAAAAATCCACGGTTAGGTGGTATTACAATTATGGACGGACTGCCTGCCGAGTGCAGAGACACAGAGGTAGCCACAGCCGTGAACTACCGTACTGTGTCTGCTGCGACTGGATGATAAATGATATAAAAAATATATATATATCACTACTGCAGCCGGACAGGTATATATTATATATTATATAATGACGGACCTGCTGGACACTGTCTGTCAGCAGAATGAGTTTTATTTTTATAGAATAAAAAAAAAAAAAACACACAAGTGAAGTCACACGACGAGTGTTTAACTTTTTCAGGCAATCACAATATAAGTATACTACTAACTATACTGGTGGTCAGTGTGGTCAGGTCACTGGTCAGTCACACTGGCAGTGGCACTCCTGCAGCAAAAGTGTGCACTGTTTAATTTTAATATAATATGTACTCCTGGCTCCTGCTATAACCTATAACTGGCACTGCAGTAGTGCTCCCCAGTCTCCCCCACAATTATAAGCTGTGTGAGCTGAGCAGTCAGACAGATATATAATATATATAGATGATGCAGCACACTGGCCTGAGCCTGAGCAGTGCACACAGATATGGTATGTGACTGACTGAGTCACTGTGTGTATCGCTTTTTTCAGGCAGAGAACGGATATATTAAATAAACTGCACTGTGTGTCTGGTGGTCACTCACTATATAATATATTATGTACTCCTGGCTCCTGCTATAACCTATAACTGGCACTGCAGTAGTGCTCCCCAGTCTCCCCCACAATTATAAGCTGTGTGAGCTGAGCAGTCAGACAGATATATATAAAATTATATATAGATAATAGATGATGCAGCACACTGGCCTGAGCCTGAGCAGTGCACACAGATATGGTATGTGACTGACTGAGTCACTGTGTGTATCGCTTTTTTCAGGCAGAGAACGGATATATTAAATAAACTGCACTGTGTGTCTGGTGGTCACTCACTATATAATATATTATGTACTCCTGGCTCCTGCTATAACCTATAACTGGCACTGCAGTAGTGCTCCCCAGTCTCCCCCACAATTATAAGCTGTGTGAGCTGAGCAGTCAGACAGATATATATAATATTATATATAGATAATAGATGATGCAGCACACTGGCCTGAGCCTGAGCAGTGCACACAGATATGGTATGTGACTGACTGAGTCACTGTGTGTATCGCTTTTTTCAGGCAGAGAACGGATATATTAAATAAACTGCACTGTGTGTCTGGTGGTCACTCACTATATAATATATTATGTACTCCTGGCTCCTGCTATAACCTATAACTGGCACTGCAGTAGTGCTCCCCAGTCTCCCCCACAATTATAAGCTGTGTGAGCTGAGCAGTCAGACAGATATATATAATATTATATATAGATAATAGATGATGCAGCACACTGGCCTGAGCCTGAGCAGTGCACACAGATATGGTATGTGACTGACTGAGTCACTGTGTGTATCGCTTTTTTCAGGCAGAGAACGGATATATTAAATAAACTGCACTGTGTGTCTGGTGGTCACTCACTATATAATATATTATGTACTCCTGGCTCCTGCTATAACCTATAACTGGCACTGCAGTAGTGCTCCCCAGTCTCCCCCACAATTATAAGCTGTGTGAGCTGAGCAGTCAGACAGATATATATAATATTATATATAGATAATAGATGATGCAGCACACTGGCCTGAGCCTGAGCAGTGCACACAGATATGGTATGTGACTGAGTCACTGTGTATCGCTTTTTTCAGGCAGAGAACGGATTATAAAGTAAACTGCACTGTCCTCACTAGTAAACTCTCTCCACTCAGTCTCTACACTTCTACAGTAACAGTACTCCTCCTAGTCAGCTCCAGTAAATCTCTCTCAGTCTCTTATAATCTAAATGGAGAGGACGCCAGCCACGTCCTCTCCCTATCAATCTCAATGCACGTGTGAAAATGGCGGCGACGCGCGGCTCCTTATATAGAATCCGAGTCTCGCGATAGAATCCGAGCCTCGCGAGAATCCGACAGCGTCATGATGACGTTCGGGCGCGCTCGGGTTAACCGAGCAAGGCGGGAAGATCCGAGTCGCTCGGACCCGTGAAAAAAAACATGAAGTTCTGGCGGGTTCGGATTCAGAGAAACCGAACCCGCTCATCTCTAAGATTTGGGTGTGGTGAGTTCAATCTGCAATCTAAATTGCAGTGTAAAAATAAAGCAGCCAGTATTTACCCTGCACAGAAACAAAATAACCCACCCAAATCTAACTCTCTCTGCAAATGTTATATCTGCCCCCCCCCCCTGCAGTGCACATGGTTTTGCCCAACTGCTAAACAATTTCCTGCTGCGATCAACTTGGAATTACCCCCTATATTCAGGAAACCTATGGTGTACACATTAAGGAAGCCTTCATTATCCACTATGAGAACTCTACAGTATCCACATTGAGGAAGCCTACAGTGTATACTCTATATTCAGGAAACCTATGGTGTACACATTAAGGAAGCCTCCGTTATCAACTATGAGGAACTCTACAGTATCCACATTAGGGGAGTCTACGGTATCTAAATTAATAAAGCCTGGAATATCTAAATACAGCAAGTCTATATTATCCACCACATTGAAGAAGACTATATTATCTATATAGGATCCACATTGAGAAAGTCTACAATATCCACATTGAGGAAAACCTGCAATGTCCACATTAAGGAAGCCTACAGTATTCACATTGTGGTATCCTACAGTGTGCATATTGAGGAAGCCTACATTATCTGCATTGAGGAAGACAGCATTTACATTGAAGAATCCTAAAGAATTCACAGAGGAAGCCTACACTATTCACATGCAGGATACCTACAGTATACACATTGAGGAATCCAACATTCTTCACATTTAGTAAACCTACAGTCTCCAGGGCCACCTTGAGTGGAGCATATGCACAAATATGCTGCCCCATAGGGGGTGCAGTGTAACCAGTTCAGATGTGTCCTGGGCTGCAACCCCAACTGTGAAGTTTTTGCTTGATGTCATGGCTGTCAAGCATCTTGCAGTGCCTTGCTGTGTGCTTACCTGAAAGAACTTTTGTTCCTACTCTACATTTCCCTCATCCAGGGGAAATTTTAAGCAGCTGCACCTGAAGCCTTCATAAGAAGCCTGCATCCACCACCATTTCCGGTCAGGCAGCTCAACAGCACTGTCACAGTCTCTGGTGCTGCCTCTCTTCAACTGATAGGAAGTAGATGTCACGATCCTCACCTATTATAATTTAACATAATTGCCTACTTTTAAAAAAGCATTTCAGGGAGATTGTTAAAGTAACAGCTATCAGTGCTGACATGTACTTCTACATCTGAGAGGAGTGTCATAATAATGACTTACATCCAAGTGTAAATGAGCCCCAAAGTTAGCAAGATCTACTTGTTGAAGAAAATATATTGATATTTATCAGGATTTGGTTGAGTATTGTGTTTTACAAGAGGCTTCATATACTGTAAGTGGCCTTGAGAAACCTTGGGGGTCATTCCGAGTTGTTCGCTCGGTAAAAATCTTCGCATCGCAGCGATTTTCCGCTTAATGCGCATGCGCAATGTCCGCAACTGCGACTGCGCCAAGTAAATTTGCTATGCAGTTAGGATTTTTACTCACGGCTTTTTCATCGTTCTGGCGATCGTAATGTGATTGACAGGAAATGGGTGTTACTGGGCGGAAACAGGCCGTTTTATGGGCGTGTGGGGGAAAACGCTACCGTTTCCGGAAAAAACGCAGGAGTGGCCGGAGAAACGGGGGAGTGTCTGGGCAAACGCTGGGTGTGTTTGTGACGTCAAACCAGGAACGACAAGCACTGAACTGATCGCAGATGCCGAGTAAGTCTGAAGCTACTCAGAAACTGCTACGAGGTGTGTAATCGCAATATTGCGAATACATCGTTCGCAATTTTAAGATGCTAAGATTCACTCCCAGTAGGCGGCGGCTTAGCATGAGCAAATCTGCTAAAATCCGCTTGCGAGCGAACAACTCGGAATGACCCCCCTTATTTCAAATGCATGTAACCATAGAGATCATTGTGCCTTATAACCAATGCAGGGAGATGGCACTGATGATCCCATTTGAATGTATGTATCTCTGATTTCTATTTTTCCCCAAGAATGTAACAGCTGCATAATGGGGAAAAGGTGCAATCAGGGAGATTGATGTACTATTCAGGGAGTCAGGGAGATTGCTGCTATTTCAGGGAGTCTCCTGCAGAATGCAGGAGGGTAGGCAACTACAGTATGCTGTTTAATCCATGTATTAAGTGTTCCTTGTGCCTTACCTCCTGTCCTGCAGTGTTTTCAGGATTTCTCTCAGTCTTGCTAAGCTCCATGCAGACGTTAGCTTCCAAGCGACAGCATGTGGTTGTGTTCCAAGCTGCTGACTGATTATGTACCCAAGGATTCTCTGACTGTTGAGTTTGCAAACTCCTGATTTTTGCAGAGTTAGTGTCCAGCTGGGAATCCTAGACCTCTATTGCAGAGTTATTACTGCTCCCTATTATCTAACCAATTTCTGACCCAAGTGCATACTGTGCTCCCTAGCCCTAGTTCTTGTAACTTATAGATAAGTCTCATGTGCGGTAATGTGTCGAAAGCTTTAACAGAGTCTAAAAAGATTACATCCACCTCCTTACCCTGATCAAGGTTAGCACAAACCATTTCATAAAAGCCTAGTAAGTTTGTTTGACATGATCTATCCTTCACAAATCCATGTTGGTTCCTATTAATATTAGAGATGAGCGGGTTCGGTTCCTCGGAATCCGAACCCCCCCGAACTTCAGCCTTTTTACACGGGTCCGAGGCAGACTCG